>NW_020627484.1:0-577 GCF_003573695.1 Papaver somniferum | reverse complement strand
TTCTTCTTGGTCTTTCATCCTTCTTCTATTGTGAAATTTGCCTTCCTTCATATTTTCTTGAATCAACGTACATAGAAATGAAATTTTTACTAGACGTAATGCTTTAGAACATATTATTTGTGATTACAATATATTTTTCAAACTTTTTCTGTTAAAGATGAGTTTATCTTGTTTACGATTTAGTCTCAGAAATCAATTTCCGACTTGTAGACTTTTTTGAGTTGACGTATATAAAATTCAAAATTGTATGAACTCTTTCATTTGTGTTGGCTTTGTCTTTCTATTTGATTTAAGATAGATGAAATTTGTTAGCATTTGGATTAGTTATGCATGGTCTTTCATCCTTCTTCTATTGTGAACTTTGACTTCCTCCATATTTTCTTGAATCAACGTATATAGAAATGCAATTTTTACTAGACGTAATGCCTTAGAACATATTATTTGTGACTACGATACATTTTTCAATCTTTTTCTGTTAAAGATGAGTTTAACTAGTTTACAATTTAGTTTCAGAAATCAATTTCAGACTTATAACGAAGTGTGTAGACTTTTTTGAGTTAAGGTATATAAAATTCAA
>NW_020627483.1:0-708 GCF_003573695.1 Papaver somniferum | reverse complement strand
TTAAAGATGAGTTTATCTAGTTTACAATTTAGTCTCAGAAATTCCGACTTATAACGAAGTGTGTAGACTTTTTTGAGTTAGCGTATATTAAATTCAACATTTTTATGAACTCTTTCTTTTTGTGTTGCTTTGTCTTTCTATTTGATTCAAGATAGATGAAATTTGTTATGATTTGGATTAGTTTTGCATGGTCTTTCATCCTTATCTATTGTGAAATTTGACTTCCTTCATATTTTCTTGAATCAACGTACATTGAAATGCAATTTTTACTAGACGTATTGCCTTAGAACATATTAATTATAATTACAATACATTTTTCAAACTTTTTCTGTTAAAGATGAGTTTATCTAGTTTACAATTTAGTCTCAGAAATTCCGACTTATAACGAAGTGTGTAGACTTTTTTGAGTTAACGTATATTAAATTCAACATTTTTATGAACTCTTTGTTTTTGTGTTGCTTTGTCTTCTATTTGATTCAAGATAGATGAAATTTATTAGATTTGGATTAGTTTTACATGGTCTTTCATCCTTCTCTATTGTGAAATTTGACTTCCTTCATATTTTCTTGAATCAACGTACATTGAAATGCAATTTTTACTAGACGTATTGCCTTAGAACATATTAATTGTAATTACAATACATTTTTCAAACTTTTTCTGTTAAAGATGAGTTTATCTAGTTTACAATTTAGTCTCAGAAATCAATTT
>NW_020627482.1:0-320 GCF_003573695.1 Papaver somniferum | reverse complement strand
TCTTTTTTGTTCTTTTTGCTTTAATCTTTAGCTCCAAGTCTTTATGAAATCACCAAACTCCTTGGCTCAATTTTCTTTATGATCCAGAACCTGTAGACACAAGATAAATACCCAAAAACATAAAAAATACAAAAATAATAAAAACAAAAGAAAAAAAAATAATAAAAAATAAATAAATCTAAAACCCTAAAAACAAGTCCGCGTCGGCGGCGCCAAAAATTGATGTGATTTGTAGATAGTGGTAAAAGTGGTTCGATTCTCAGACTTGTGAAGGATATTAATTAGACTTAAATCCTAATATTAAAATAGAAAACTCACTA
>NW_020627481.1:0-2022 GCF_003573695.1 Papaver somniferum | reverse complement strand
AAATCCTAAATTCACCCAAATTTGGCAGATTTAATTTTTCTCAACTGCTATGGGTGATTAAATGTGAAGAAAATAAATAAACTAACAATTGATATTGCAATCAGTAATTTTATTTTGGATTTTACGATGTTGGATCCATGGTTTATGAACAAATTTATTGATTTGAATCATGATATAGATTTCTCTTGTCAAAGGTATAATCTTAATCGTAAGTAGTTGATTTTATTCAAAAGGTGTTAAATTTCAACGTATTTCGGTGTTTTTCAGAGATTTTTTTTGGCCTTGAGAATTTACGGCTTGAAGATTTGGTTTAGTGTGAAGTTCAGTCAAGCTGTGTTGTTGCTGGTAGCAACAATAAAGATGGAGTATGGTAGTTGAGAAGAGCCCAAACAAGGTGATGTTGCGATTGACTGGCAGTGATGATTATGGGTTTGAGCTTGGTTGAGTTTGAGAATGGTGATGAAGATTGCTGCCGTGATGATTATGATTAAACGGTGACTGAAGTTTTACAGACGAGGAGAAGCAGTCATGTAAGAATGAGAATTTAGTCATGAACGGACGGTAAGAACCAAAAATAAAAAATTCCCTACAATTCCAAGGGTATTTATGGAAAAATGCAGCATTTGTTAAAACAATTTCTTATAAGTCTAATCGCTGAAATCCAAGTCAAAAATTGATACAATCTATATAAAATATTAATGCTAAACGTATAGCCTGGTATACAAGTTAACATTTGCCCTACAAAATTGAGGAGTCGTAGCTACGGTTGGCAAACCGTCAAAACTAGAAATGGCCGCCATAAGTAGCCCAATAGCCGTCAGAAATATGCATTTATGAGGGAGGACTAACCGTCATGTATGGAGGCGTCACAAATGTTTTTTCTGACGGATTTATTCTATATATTGATGGTTTGTCAACCGCCAAAAATAGATCATCCTATAATTGACGGATTTTTTTCCGCAAGAAATGAATCATTAAACTGATGGAGTTTTTTTGCCGTCAACTGCTAACGACTAACCGTTTTTCTATTTTCAAGGGTTTTGAAACCGTCGCTAGTGTTTAAAATGAAATTAAAATAAAAATATAGTAGGCAGAATGCCTTCCTTTATTTCCTGTCACAACCTGTTACCATACTGCCTCAGAGAACATATTTAACAGGCAATCACCTTAACAAACAAGTTACTAACATTGACACATAAAAGAGATTCACATTAAGATGCTATCATTTCTGTCAAAAGACTCAGAACATTGAAATTCTGGGCAGAAGGTATATCATCATCTTGCCATTGAAAGTAAAGCTATATTAACTAAACCAAAAAAAAAAAGGAACACATCCAAAATGGTTGTGAAGGATTGGAATAAAATCAAAATACACCTGCAAGCGGGAAACCCCAAAAAGAAATGCCACATTCACTTGTATTCAAAAAGACAAACATCTAACCTATGTTGTTTTGACTTGTTAGTAGTTACCCTTATATGCACCACCCCCTTCTATACATTGATTCTTGCTCTCCAAATTAGGTTCGCAGCATATAGCTGATACGAAAGTCCTACAAAATAACATCATTTTGACCATAGAGAAAGATTGTTTAATATGGATTTGGTGAAAGTTGTGGAACAAATAACACCTAGTTAACTTTACAACTGAAATCTTAAGGAAATCAGCTAAGCGCCATTGCGTTAAGAGAATATATTTCTTTGTTAGTGTCACATAAAGATGTCATGCCATGCTCAAGGTTTTAGTCAAGAGTAAATGAAAAAAACCTAAAAAAATTACGAATTGCAAGCTTGATTGAAGTAAATTAGTTACCTGAACCATTTTGAGGCTTTCAACTTCTTCCTCCAATTCTGCTATCTTCTTTAAGGCTTATTGAAGAGGCCCATTGGCAGTTGCGATTTCATCACGTTTAACAAGTTGTGCCTCCAATTCAGATATACGTTTCATTGCAGCTTGAAAATCCCCAGTAGTAATCTCCAGTTGTTGTCTAAGGTTCACATTTTCAACATTTAGATCATCGGTAG
>NW_020627480.1:0-419 GCF_003573695.1 Papaver somniferum | reverse complement strand
TAGTCACATAAATCAATTTCAGACTTATAACGAATTGTGTAGACTTTTTTGAGTTAACGTATATAAAATTCAACATTTTTATGAACTCTTTCTTTTTGTGTTGGCTTTGTCTTTCTATTTGATTCAATATAGATGAAATTTGTTCGGATTTGGATTAGTTCTATATGGTCTTTCATCCTTCTTCTATTGTGAAATTTGACTTCCTTCATATTTTCTTGAATCGACGTACATAGAAATGCAATTTTTACTATTAATTGTAATTACAATACATTTTCAAACTTTTTATATTAAAGATGATTTTATCTAGTTTACAATTTAGTCTCAGAAATCAATTTCCGACTTATAACGAAATGTCTAGACTTTTTTGAGTTAAAGTATATAAAATTCAACATTTTTATGAACTCTTTCTTTTTGTGTTG
>NW_020627479.1:0-416 GCF_003573695.1 Papaver somniferum | reverse complement strand
TTTCGACTCTTCATGCTCCAACTTGAGGGGGGTATTAGCCAAATATATCTCACGTATATTTGGCAATGTGTTGTATATAATATCTTACCTAGTTTAGGATATATATTGTGCATATCTTGTATATTATCTTGCCTAGCTTAAGAGATCTTGTTTTGATGATGGATTATTTTCTAGCACTAGACTTATTTATATAGGAAACGTTTTTTTGTAAACAAAGCAAGAAACAAATCAAAAAAAACAAAAGATTGTGTTCTTCATATTCTAGTAGTTCCACAAACCTTCGGATCCGCGTTAAACAACGGTTATCAGTACCAGTCAGTGGACTTTGAATAAAATTTTCGATTTACGACCAAAAAAACAAAAAATAGTATTGACAATGACATACTTGGACTAGCTACCAACTACTATTATTAGAG
>NW_020627478.1:0-544 GCF_003573695.1 Papaver somniferum | reverse complement strand
AAATATATCAGATAAGATGAAACTGCAACCTATTATTGAATTCAGATTGCAATTACCATACACAGACCCGATGTTCTCGTCCAGGCGAGGTTTTAGGTGTCAAATATGTCAGATTGGATGAAACTGCAACTTATTACTGAACTCAGGTTGCAGATGACGATATACAGACCAGATGTTCTCAACCAGACGAGGTTTGAGATGTCAAATATATCATATTGGATGAAACTGCAACCTATTACTGAATTCAGATTGCAATTACCATACATAGACCCGATGTTCTCGTCCAGGCGAGGTTTGAGGTGTCAAATATATCAGATTGGATGAAACTGCAACCTATTATTGAACTCAGGTTGCAGATGACGATATATAGACCAGATGTTCTCGTCCAGACGAGGTTTGAGGTGTCAAATATATCAGATTGGATGAAACTACAACCTATTACTGAACTCGGGTTGCAAAATTACCATATACAGACCCGATGTTCTCGTCCAGACGAGGTTTGAGCTGTCAAATATATCAGATAAGATGAAACTGCAACCTATTA
>NW_020627477.1:0-426 GCF_003573695.1 Papaver somniferum | reverse complement strand
TATTACTGAATTCAGGTTGCAAGATTACCATATACAGACCCGATGTTCTCGTCCAGGCGAGGTTTGAGGTGTGAAATATATCAGATTGGATGAAACTGCAACTTATTACTGAATTCAGGTTTGAAGATTACCATATACAGACCCGATGTTCTCGTCCAGGCGAAGTTTGAGGTGTCAAATATATCAGATTGGATTTAACTACAACCTATTACTGAAATCAGGTTGCAATTACCATATACAGACCTAATGTTCTCGTCCAGGAGAGGTTTGAGGTGTCAAATATATCCGATTGGATGAAACTGCAACCTATTATTGAACTCAGGTTGCAATTACCATATACAGACACGATGTTCTCGTCCAGGCGAGGTTTGAGGTGTCAAATATATCAAATTGGATGAAACTGCAACCTATTACTGAACTCAGGTT
>NW_020627476.1:0-488 GCF_003573695.1 Papaver somniferum | reverse complement strand
TGTGAAATATATCAGATTGGATGAAACTGCAACCAATTACTGTACTCAGGTTGCAAGATTACCAAATACATACCCGATGTTCTCGTCCAGGTAGGATTTGAAGTATGAAATGTATCAGATTGGATGAAACTGCAACCTATTATTGAACTCATGTTGCAAAATTACCATATACAGACCCGATGTTCTCGTCCAGGTGGGATTTGAGGTATGAAATATATATCAGATTGGATGAAAATGCAACCTATTACTGAACTCAGGTTGCAAGATTACCATATACATACTCGATGTTCTCGTCAAGGTGGGATTTGAGGTGTGAAATATATCAAATTGGATGAAACTGCAACCTATTAACTAACTCATGTTGCAAGATTACCATATACAGGCCCGATTTTCTCGTCCAGGTGGGATTTGAGGTGTGAAATATATCAGATTAGATGAAACTGCAATCTATTACTGAACTCAGGTTGCAAGATTACCAAATACATACC
>NW_020627475.1:0-525 GCF_003573695.1 Papaver somniferum | reverse complement strand
TTCACTTTAAACCATCTATTTTTCTCTTTATCCATCTTCTTAATCTTTTTATATGATTGGTTGACTCCGGTTATGATGTACAGAAACTATCTGAGTAGAGCTCTGTGACTTATATATGAATTTTAGTATGCTTGAGTGCAAACTCGTGTACAAAAATTGGAATTTCGCATCAGGGTACTTCCTCCTATAGTCAATGATTGTATGCCAACCAAGGAGATTCTTTAGTGCCTGCCAAGGTTCTGCGTAGATAGTTAGAGTTTGGAGTATTGGTTTTGTGGGTACACCTCTAGTAAACCCTCCCGAGATTAACTCGGTTATTTTCTAGATTAATTTTGCTCGAGGACTAGCAAATAATAAGTTTGGGGGTATTTGATAGACACATTTTTGTGTCTAAATTGTACTCAATGTCTCTATTATTAGTGCTCGATTTTTGTACTAATTTTGATGCTTTGTGTGTTTGTAGGTGTTTTTGGAGAAATACACTTGTGTGGAAAAAGTTGCTCAAAAAGTGCTATTTGGACTCCC
>NW_020627474.1:0-803 GCF_003573695.1 Papaver somniferum | reverse complement strand
GTCTAGTAAAAATTGCATTTCTATGTACGTTGATTCAAGAAAATATGAAGGAAGTCAAATTTCACAATAAAAGAAAGATGAAAGACCATGCAGAACTAATCCAAATACTAACAAATTTCATCTATCTCGAATCAAATTGAAAGACAAAGCCAGCATAAAAAGAAAGAGTTCATAAAAATGTTGAATTTAATATACGTTAACTCAAAAAAGTCTACACACTTCGTTATAAGTCGGAAATTGATTTCGGAAACTAAATTGTAAACTAGATAAACTCATCTTTAACAGAAAAAGTTTGAAAAATGTATTGTAGTTTCAATTAATATGTTCCAAGGCAATACGTCTAGTAAAAATTGCATTTCTATGTACGTTGATTGAAGAAAATATGAAGGAAGTCAAATTTCACAATAGAAGAAGGATGAAAGCCAATGCAGAACGAATCCAAATCCTAACAAATTCATCTATCTTGAATCAAATAGAAAGACAAAGCCAACAAAAAAAAGAAAGAGTTCATAAAAATGTTGAATTTAATATACGTTAACTCAATAAAGTCTACACACTTCGTTTGAAGTCGGAAATTTATTTCTGAGACTAAATTGTAAACTAGATAAACTCATCTTTAACAGAAAAAGTTTGAAAAATGTATTGTAATTACAATTAATATGTTCTAAGGCAATACGTCTGGTAAAAATTGCATTTTTATGCACGTTGATTCAAGAAAATATGAAGGAAGTCAAATTTCACAATAGAAGAAGGATGAAAAACCATGCAGAACTAATCCAAATCCTAACAAATTTCATCTATCT
>NW_020627473.1:0-792 GCF_003573695.1 Papaver somniferum | reverse complement strand
AAATTTGACTTCCTTCATATTTTCTTGAATCAACGTACATAGAAATGCAATTTTTACTAGACATATTGCCTTAGAACATATTAATTGTAATTATAATACATTTTTCAAACTTTTTCTGTTAAAGATGAGTTGATCTAGTTTACAATTTAGTCTCAGAAATAAATTTCAGATGTATAACGAAGTGTGTAGACTTTTTTGAGTTAACAAATATAAAATTCAACATTTTTATGAACTCTTTCTTTTTGTATTGGCTTTGTCTTACTATTTGATTCAAGATAGATGAAATTTGTGAGGATTTGGATTAGTTCTGCATGGTCTTTCATCTTTCTTCTATTGTGAAATTTGACTTCCTTCATATTTTTTTGAATCAACGTACATAGAAATGCAATTTTTACTAGACATATTGCCTTAGAACATATTAATTGTAATTATAATACATTTTTCAAACTTTTTCTGTTAAAGATGAGTTGATCTAGTTTACAATTTAGTCTCAGAAATCAATTTCAGATGTATAACAAAGTGTGTAGGCTTTTTTGAGATAACAAATATAAAAAATTAAACATTTTTATGAACTCTTTCTTTTTGTGTTGGCTTTGTCTTACTATTTGATTCAAGATATATGAAATTTGTGAGGATTTGGATTAGTTCTGCATGGTCTTTCATCTTTCTTCTATTGTGAAATTTGACTTCCTTCATATTTTCTTGAATCAACGTACATAGAAATGCAATTTTTACTAGAGGTATTACCTTAAAACATATTAATTGTAATTACAATACATTTTTCAAACTTTT
>NW_020627472.1:0-459 GCF_003573695.1 Papaver somniferum | reverse complement strand
TATCTACTGGATTATATACAAAAAATTCACCATACACCAAAAGTCTAAAGAGTTGAGGATCAACCCAAAAGAAAAAGTGTAAAGGTTTCAACAGCTTCACACAATAATAATATGGTAGGCATGCAAGTGAAGCTGTGAAACAAAATGAGCTACCCCCAAACCTGGATTTTTCAATGGATAAAATTTTGGAAACAAAATCTCGCAGTTTTGGGGGTTCATCATGCACAAGGTCTAGCTCAAAGTGAACTGTGCTAGGGACGGGCAAACATGCAATTTCCAACTGTGGTTCCTCAAATGTATTATACTTAGAAGCAAAATAGTCCAAGAGGACTTGGGAAGCACACAGTTCCAAACCTAGGTTGGGCATTCTCAGAAAAATTGGTTTTACAATATTGGTACAAACCAAATCTAGGTTGGGTGGAAGGCCAACAGATTGTGACTCATGTAGGAGAATAGGTG
>NW_020627471.1:0-904 GCF_003573695.1 Papaver somniferum | reverse complement strand
GCTTCATCAAGATCCAGATGTAAATTGCGTCTTTTCTTTCTCTCTTGTTTCTCGATGCCTTCAGATAACAAACTCCAGTTTTCTTCCCATAATCTTTTTGGATCAGTTACCTCACAAAAAATTAACATTGCAACAAACATTTGGCGCAATAAGTTTCCCGTGCTATATGTCGATGCTTCTATTAGTCCGAGATGCTATCCACTTTCATCTGAGAGCAATCCAAGAGCCACGCATGTGTCTCTGAAAGTAGCATGAGTAGTCCCACCAACAGTTTTGAGTTCCTCGTAGCTGCGTGCACCTTTGCAAACATTCAACAGGATATGGAGTAAATATCTTTCTCCTGAACTCGGGTGAGCGTTGTACAACCTGCCCACAACATTCTCACTTATCCTTGGTCACCATTCTTTAATAGTGTTGTCCCAAACAAATTCAGATGGAAAATCTGCATAAGTTATATACCTTGCCTCTGGATACTTCTTATTTGCTTCAAACCTTTCCAAAAATTTGTGCATTTCGCACTTGGGTTGTCTAAGATATCTTCTAATTCATCTGTATCACGAAATATTACTCGGTGTTCACCTTCCAAATGGTAAGGAAGACGCTCAACGGATGGATCACGGTACTGAATGTCGAAATCGAAAATCCTCCAACACCCTTCTGCTCCAGATATATAACGACAATCCAAGTAGTTATTGATTTCGTCAATCAATACCTCTTCTTCCCCGAAATCTTCGCTGCGTTCTGGATCTTTCTCGATTACAACTGTCACCCAATCTTTACCCTTGTTAATGTACTTGAATAAGTACTTAACTAATGCCCCTCTTGAATTACACACCTCCACATTTATGTGTGCATCAAACTGCACGATCAAGTCTCTGTTGTGAGGCACCACCCATGTATTATC
>NW_020627470.1:0-291 GCF_003573695.1 Papaver somniferum | reverse complement strand
TTTGGTACCTTTGCGTATAGACGCATGCCTTTCGGGCTATGTAATGCCCCTGCAACTTTTCAGCGTTGTATGATGAGCATATTTTCTGATATGGTAGAACGGTTCTTAGAGGTCTTTATGGATGATTTCTAAGTGTTTGGTTCATCTTTCGATGAGTTCTTGCATCATTTGACATTAGTGTTGACTAGGTGTAAGGAAAAAAATTTAGTGCTTAATTGGGAAAAATGCCATTTCATGGTTAAATCAGGAATTGTATTAGGGCACATCGTCTCTTCAAAGGGTATAGAGGTA
>NW_020627469.1:0-562 GCF_003573695.1 Papaver somniferum | reverse complement strand
TGATAGAAAGCAGCTTGGAATCCGTCATTACCTGGAGAAGCCCAAGGTCTAATCTGAAAGACAACATCCTTAATTTCTTGAGCATCAGGAACTCGGATAAGCTGAAAGTTTTGGTCTTCTGTGATACAAGGAGTAAACAGCTGCAAAATATCTTGATTAATCTGCGGCTTAGAAGTAGATGAAATATTCACAAAATGATTAATAAAAATAGACTCAATGTTACTCCGATCATCATACCAAATACCCAATGGCCCCTGAATAGCCTGAATGTTGGATCTCTTTTTATTGAAATTAGCCATTGAGTGAAAATATGAAGAATTCCTATCTGCATCAAGAAACTTGTCACCTGCCTTTTGCATGAAGAATTCTTTCTGGATTATTAGCCACTGTTGAAGAGAAGAACTTAACTGTCGAATCAAAGGATGAGAAGCTGGCAAATTATCATCAAAACAACGCTGCAGTTGATTCTGAATATTATGAAGATTGCACTCAATATTCCCAAAAGAGAATTTTTTCCACATTTGCAACTGAAATCTAGTGAATTTTAACTTACTTGATAACT
>NW_020627468.1:0-1970 GCF_003573695.1 Papaver somniferum | reverse complement strand
TTATTATTATTATTATTTATTATTATTATTATAAAAGGTTGCCACTAAGGCTATATTAAAGGAAAACAAAGTTAATTACAAAGATTTGGCAGGAGTCGTGCAACAAGTTGTGCTCCCAAAATTTATTATTATTATATTTTATTATTATTAGGTGAAACTAGTTGGAAGCCTAACAAGTTAAGCTCCAACGACGTACTACTACATGAATCCAACAGGTTGTCGTGTTAGCCTACCAGCGTGCCTCATGAGGAACCAGCCAAGGGAGCCGAAGCGGCGGACTGGGGGCCGATTATGTCGCGAGGGGGGGCAAGCTAACTCTACCTTCCATGTTAAATTCTGCAATATTGCGCCATCTGGGACTCGAACCTGAGACCTCCTGGAGCGCATGAAACTTTGGGAAACGGGGATGAGTAGCTGAGTTAGGGGCATATTTTATTATTATTATTATTATGAAAGGGAGCCACTGAGGCATTTATTATTATTATTATTACTTGAAACTAGTTGGAAGCCTAACACGACATACTACTACATTAATTGAACAGGTTGCTGTGCTAGCCTACCAGCGGGCCTCATGGGTAACCTTGCCAAAGGGAGCCGAAACAACGGGATGGGGGGCAAGATTGTGTCACAAGGGGGACATGTCAACGGTACCTTCCATGTTAATTCCTGCAATATTACGTCATTGGAGACTCGAACCTGGGATCTCCTGGAGAACATCAAACTTTGGAGAACAGGGATGACCAGCTGAGCAAGGGACCGTTCTTATTATTATTTATTATTAATACGCCTAGATTGTCGGTATAAATTACAGACAGTTGACGAAAAACACTCCTAAAAAAAAGAAATGAAGAGAACCACACGTACGTACAAGTACGAACGCATTTATTATAGATAGTAGGTCTAGTGGAAACTCCACATATAGACTTTATTATTATATACCACTTATAGAACAGTGGTGTTATTTATAGTTGCATATTTATCCGGCGGACATATCCATTTGGTAATTTAATCAGAAGCACAGAGGTGAGCGTTCAAGTCATCAGTGATCTGTTGGAACAAAACCAAATAAGGAATAGGAACTGGAGAATCCTCATTCATCTTCTCGTAACCCACTATCCACTTCACGATGCTTCCATGTCCGTGAGCCTTTGGATTAACTGTAAATATTACATCCCACTTCTTGTAATCATTCATCAAGTCTCCTGCTACCCCACTATGATGTATCGTCCTTGTTTCATCATCATACACGGTTTTCTCCTTGATAGTTAGTGGTTTACCCTCTACGTACATAAACATAATTAATATAACCGTAAACCAATTCTAAGCGCATGTTAAGAAGGGATGGTAAGAAAATTAATCAGACAGTTGGGATGTAACCTTACCAAGTATATAGCACCACTCTTTGACACAACCAGAAGTAGTTCCATGTCCTTCAACAGCTTTGATGCTGGTGCAAATATGAGGGATTGCGGTTGGAAGCTCTTCGTGGTCCTTAAATTTTTTGTAATACTTGTCGGCGTTGCAGTTAACCTCCGATTCAGTAATAAGTTTCCCTACTAAACCTGAAATGGTATGGTGATGAGCCATTGATGATAGTTGATACTGATTGTTTCCTTAGCTCTAGATATTAGGTAATTATGATCGTGATGAAAATAGATCTTACCTGAATGAGTTTATATAGAAACAACCAGCTATTGGAATGAATTGGATAAAGCCGATGACTCAATAATAGGCTGTATTTCGGGCAACAATCATTCAACTCATCCATAATATCTGCACAGAAAGAGATTATGAGACAAGAAAAGATTTTCTCAGTGTAGTTAGAAATGGACCTTTAACCACAAGTATTATGATGACTTACTTGTAGCAAGGCTACTTGGATTCAAATCCAGGGGTGGGTGTTTTTCTGACAAAAATGTCCGAAGAATGTTACACACACATGTCTTGGTATTGGAATGATAAACGGCTGT
>NW_020627467.1:0-297 GCF_003573695.1 Papaver somniferum | reverse complement strand
TGCATCCAAATTGAAGTCATTTTTCAATCATATCACCCATGCAAGAAGCTTATGTGATTATAAGACAAATCATTAGTACAAAACAAAGCTAGGCTATGTTTGCCTTTGTTAGTGGTGGTCAGGATTTTTCCAGACAAAGATAATCAAGGGTTGTGGTTCTCTTGACCACCCCCTACAACTCGCACGCTTGGCATTAATTCCAATATTATGAATGAAAAATTAATACTCAAGTCAATATATGGATAGATCAGTCTTGCTTGAAAAAGAGTAATCAACCAGCTGACCATACGCTTATTA
>NW_020627466.1:0-463 GCF_003573695.1 Papaver somniferum | reverse complement strand
CACAGGGGCATGGCCGTCTCTACCATGTTAGAGGCTTAGGGCGAACTTTCAAAAATGGGCCTCTTATTTCTAGTGTATATGGACATAAATGATAAATGAAGAATCGAAGATTAAATTAATTGAGAAATCCGTAATGCATGAAGCATGCATGCATATAAAGTCCAATGAGAGTTTAGAAATAATTAAATTTTTATTTTTGAAAGTTATAATGATAACTAACACATAGCGGCCGCCCACATCTTTTGATATTTTAAACTTGTTTTTTGATAGAAAAAATAATATTACAAACACTGTAAAATATTTAGAAAAAGCCGTTGTAGTTTAGCAAATAGTGTGGAGGACAAATTTTAAGGGTAACAAAATAAAGGTACTTTCGGTAAGTATAAGCTAAGGAGCTGTAAAAATTCGCATCGCCAAACTATATTAGTTGATCTTATTAATATTTTGAACGAAATCTCCTATT
>NW_020627465.1:0-310 GCF_003573695.1 Papaver somniferum | reverse complement strand
TTGGCACGCATAAATGCATGCCAAAGCATCGCGGCATTCGCTTCCCGTAGGAAATGCAAGGCAAACTTGCATTTTCTTCTCAACCAACGTCCCTTCCCTATATATGTCTTATTTGCATTTCTACAAGGATTAAGGCTGTGTGGAGATTCAGTTTGGTTGGTCGTTTGGTTTTCTTTAAAACCCTAAAATTTGATGATGTTAAACGAGAATTATTGAATCAATGGAAGCTATCTGGTTCGGTTCAATTTATTCCATGGAAGAAGGGATATTTTGTTATTAAACTAGAGAATGAGGATGATCGTAAACGTGT
>NW_020627464.1:0-482 GCF_003573695.1 Papaver somniferum | reverse complement strand
CTTCATCTTCCTTTTCTTCATCATTTTCTTCATCTTCCTTTTTTTCATCGGCATCCTCTTCATCATTTTTTTCATCTTCCTCCTCTTCATCATTTGCTTCCTCTTCCTCCCCTCCATCATCATCGGTTCCTTTAAATTCTTCTTCATCTTCATCATTATTAGTTTCTTCCTCCAGAATTTCATTTTCGTTGCCTTCACGGTTAGTTTCGACTCCGACCTCTTCTTGATCATTATGTTCCACTCCTTCTAGCTCAACTCCAGATTCAGCCACAGGTTGTTCCCTCAACTTAATTTCAAACTTATTCTTCATCTTCTTCTCATTCTTGTGGATACCTCTATTATTAACCCCTAAATGCTTATCACCGCGAGGGGTGGGCGTGTGATCAATCGGGGTTAAGTCATTTCCTCTCTTTTTCTTCCTACACAAGCATTACAATTGATTGATTTACTAAAGGTAAAACAAATAATATAGACAACAAAAA
>NW_020627463.1:0-385 GCF_003573695.1 Papaver somniferum | reverse complement strand
ATTTCTATGTACGTTGATTCAAGAAAATATGAAGGAAGTCAAATTTCAAAATAGAACAAGAATGAAAGGCCATGCAGAAATAATCCAAATCCTAATAAATTTCATTTTTCTTGAATCAAATAGAAAGACAATGCCAACACAAAAAGAAAGAGTTCATCAAAATGTTGAATTTAATATACGTTAACTCAAAAAAATCTCACATTTCGTTATAAGTCAGAAATTGATTTCTGAGACTAAATTGTAAACTAGATAAACTCATCTTTAGCAGAAAAAGTTTGAAAAATGTGTTGTAATTAAAATTAATATGTTCTAAGGCAATAAGTCTAGTAAAAATTGCATTTCTATGTACGTTGATTCAAGAAAATATGAAGGAAGTCAAATTTCA
>NW_020627462.1:0-709 GCF_003573695.1 Papaver somniferum | reverse complement strand
TAGGGTAGTTTTTGGTAAGGTTTTGTGGGTACATCTCTATGTAAACCCTCACGAGACTATAACTCGTCCACTTGGGTCACTAAGTGGTTTAAAGGCTTGATGCACGTGCTAAGTGCATTCGTGCTTCCTGCGACAAGGATTACATTTGAAATAAATTATAGTTCCGGCTTACTTTATTAACATAATTCAATACCGTTAGGTTTCCGGCATGGATACTATATATTATCCTATGCCGGAATTTAGTGTCAAAATTTTGTGTGCAATAAACCATGTTTCGGCTTTGTAATTATATACATTACTGTGACGGAAATCACTACCAGCATGGTCGAACATCTTCCGTTCACTGCCGGAATGGGACATTCAATGCATAATGGCTATTTTTTTAAACCATAAACCAGTGAAGACCATTTCCGGCGTGGGATCTAAGTTACTGACAATGCCGGAATGATAAAGTGGAAAAGAGCCGTTGTGTCCTCATCTATTTAAAAGAATGGATACACCCATTTCACTTGATACCTCAAAAAAAAAGGTGAGCTCCAACACATATCTCTGATGGCAAATTTATCACCAACTACCGACTTCATCATTGCCATGGAAAAAGAAAAACTTAAGAAGAAAAATTTATCCACTCCGATAGGAAATCAATCATCATCCACCACCAACTCAATCCCATTATACTATAACAACTTAGAAGGAAGGAGCAAACCAC
>NW_020627461.1:0-713 GCF_003573695.1 Papaver somniferum | reverse complement strand
GCATTTTTCCGATTGATAATTAATTACATGAGTTTCATTGTGTGTTTGTCTTGCAATGGTTATTTTAGTGTTCATACTTAAATTCTGAGCTTCATTATGGAAAATGTATTTTGATGCAACCTTTCTTGATAATATTACGCTTAGCTTTTGATGTCATTGTGGCATTCTATTTCTGTTCACAGCACTGTATTTTTAAGCTAAAGGAGTACCAAACAGCTAAAGCATCATTAGAAAGAGGTGTTTACTTGTCTCCCGGTGATGCAAGATTCAACAATTTGATCAAAGAATTTTATGCCAAAATTTCTGGTCTATGCTTTTATTTTGTTCAAATTTGTTCACTCAATAGTTACGATAGAGTTGGAAGTACCAAAAATGTTGGAAAATTGACTAATTGCTTAGGATACTGAAGGTGTTGGTGGTGTGCTTGCTTATTTTTTTGGGGATATATGAACTGGTCCCTCTATTTTGTAAGGTGAAGCTATGTAAAAGAATTTGATGTTCAATAATGAACTTAGTGTAAGTTTTCATACTTTGAACTTGAATAATTTTGGTCCAGATTGTAAATTGAATTTGATGAGATAATTTTGAGTCAAATTTTGAGTTTAATTTGACTTGATGCTGACTTGAATTTATTTGAGTTCTATTTGACTTGACTTTAATTTGAGTTCAGTTTGACTTGACTTTGATGGAGTCAGATTATTTCAGATTCAGCC
>NW_020627460.1:0-499 GCF_003573695.1 Papaver somniferum | reverse complement strand
ATTGGATGAAACTCCAACCTATCACTGAACTCGGGTTACAAGATTACCATATACAGACACGATGTTCTGGTCCGGGAGAGGTTCGAGGTGTCAAATATATCAAATTTGATGAAACTGCAACCTATCACTTAACTCATGTTGCAAGATTGCCATATATAGACCCGATGTTCTGGTCAGGGCCAGGTTCGAGGTAACAAATATATCAGATTGGATGAAACTGAAACCTATCACTTAACTCATGTTGCAAAATTAGCATATACTAGACCCGATTATCTCGTCCGGTACAGGTTCGAGGTGTCAAATATATCGGATTCGATGAAACTGCAACCTATCACTTAACTCAGGTTGCAATATTACCATATATAGACCCGATGTTCTCGTCCGGGTCAGGTTCTAGGTGTCAAACATATCAGATTGGATGGAACTGCAACCTATCACTTAACTCAGGTTGCAATATTACCATATACAGACACGATGTTCTCGTCCTGGCGAGGCTCTA
>NW_020627459.1:0-531 GCF_003573695.1 Papaver somniferum | reverse complement strand
TAGTCCTCTCATGGCCAGGTTTCGATCTCGGAGCCAGTTTGTTTCTCGAAGTTGACGAATTCGTGTGTGTTCAGGGTTTTTAAGAATATTCCCATGGAATCTTGCCCTGCAACTGCTAAAGATTCATCGTTCTTACGAATTTCCAGACTTATAGTAGTCCTCTCATGGCCATGTTCCGATATCGGAGCAAGTTTGTTTCTCGAAGTTGACGAATTCGTGTGTGTTTAGGGTTTTCGAGAATATTCCCTTGGAATATCTTGCCGTGCATCTGCTAAATATCCAGACCTATAGTAGTAATCTCATGGCCAGGTTTCAATCACAGAGCCAGTTTGTTTCTCGAAGTTGACGAATTCATGTGTGCTTAGGGTTTTTGAGAATATTCCCACGGAATCTTGCCCTGCAACTGCTAAAGATTCATCGTTCTTATGAAGTTCCAGACTTATCGTAGTCCTCTCATGGCCAAGATCCGATCTCGGAGCCAGTTTGTTTCTTGAATAAGTTGAAGAATTCGTGTGTGTTTGGGGTTTTTTA
>NW_020627458.1:0-722 GCF_003573695.1 Papaver somniferum | reverse complement strand
ATTTTTATGAAATCTTTCTTTTTGTGTTGGATTTGTCTTTCTATTTGATTCAAGATATATGAAATTTGTTAGGATTTGGATTAGTTCTGCATGGTCTTTCATACTTCTTCTATTGTAAAATTTGACTTCCTTCATATTTTCTTGAATCAACGTACATAGAAATGCAATTTTTACTAGACATATTGCCTTAGAACATATTAATTGTAATTGCAATACATTTTTAAAACTTTTTTTGTCAAAGATGAGTTTATCTAGTTTACAATTTAGTCTCAGAAATCAATTTCCGACTTATAACAAAATGTGTAGACTTTTTTGAGTTAACGTATATAAAATTAAACATTTTTATGAACTCTTTCTTTTTGTGTTGGATTTGTCTTTATATTTGATTCAAGATAGATGAAATTTGTGAGGATTTGGATTAATTCTGCATGGTCTTTCTTCCTTCTTCTATTGTAAAATTTGACTTCCTTCATATTTTCTTGAATCAACGTACATATAAATACAATTTTTAGTAGACTTAATGCCTTAGAACATATTATTTGTGATTACAATACATTTTTCAAACTTATTCAGTTAAATATGAGTTTATCTAGTTTACAATTTAGTCTCAGAAATCAATTTCCGACTTATAACGAAGTGTGTAGGCTTTATTGAGTTAACGTATATTAAATTCAACATTTTTATGAACTCTTTCTTTTTGTGTTGGCTTTGTCTTTCTATTT
>NW_020627457.1:0-1216 GCF_003573695.1 Papaver somniferum | reverse complement strand
ATTTGGATTAGTTCTTCTTGGTCTTTCATCCTTCTTCTATTGTGAAATTTGCCTTGCTTCATATTTTCTTGAATCAACGTACATAGAAATGCAATTTTTACTAGATGTAATGCCTTAGAACATATTATTTGTGATTACAATACATTTTTCAAACTTTTTCTGTTAAAGATGAGTTTATCTAGTTTACAATTAAGTCTCTGAAATCAATTTCCGACTTACAACGAAGTGTGTAGACTTTTTTAAGTTAACGTATATAAAATTCAACATTTTTATGAACTCTTTCTTTTTGTGTTGGTTTTGTCTTTCTATTCTATTCAAGATACATGAAATATGTTAGGATTTGGATTAGTTATGCATGGTCTTTCATCCTTATTCTATTGTGAAATTTGACTTCCTTCATATTTTCTCGTACATATAAATGCAATTTTTACTAGAGCTATTATTGCCTTAAAACATATTAATTGTAAATACAATACATTTTTCAAAAAAATTCGGTTAAAGATGAGTTTATCTAGTTTACAATTTAGTCTCAGCAATCAATTTCCGACTTATAACGAAGTGTGTAGACTTTTTGAGTTAACGTCTATAAAATTCAACATTTTTATGAACTCTTTCTTTTTGTGTTGGCTTTGTCTTTCAATTTGATTCAAGATGGATGAAATTTGTTAGGATTTGGATTAGTTCTTCTTGGTCTTTCATCCTTCTTCTATTGTGAAATTTGTCTTCCTTCATATTTTCTTGAATCAACGTACATAGAAATGCAATTTTTACTAGATGTAATTCCTTAGAACATATTATTTGTAATTACAATATTTGTCAAACTTTTTCTGTTAAAGATGAGTTTATCTAGTTTACAATTTAATCTCAGAAATCAGTTTCCGACTTATAACGAAGTGTGTAGACTTTTTTGAGTTAACGTATATAAAATTCAAATTTTTTATGAACTCTTTCTTTTTGTGCTAGCTTTGTCTTTCTATTTGATTCAAGATGGGTGAAATTTATTCGGATTTGGATTAGTTCTGCATGGTCTATTGTGAAATTTGCCTTCTTTCATATTTTCTTAAATCAACGTACATAGAAATACAATTTTTACTAGATTTAATGCCTTAGAACATATTATTTGTGATTACAATACATTTTTCAAACTTTTTCTGTTAAAGATGATTTTATCTAGTTTACAATTTAGTCTCAGAAATCAATTTCCGACTTATAACGA
>NW_020627456.1:0-648 GCF_003573695.1 Papaver somniferum | reverse complement strand
ACACTTTCTTTTTGTGTTTGCTTTGTCTTTCTATTTGATTCAAGATAGATGAAATTTGTTAGGATTTGGGTTAGTTCTGGTAGGTCTTTCGTCTTTCTTCTATAGTGAAATTTGACTTCCTTCATATATTTTTGAATCAACGTACATAGAAATGCAATTTTTACTAGACGTACTGCCTTAGAACATATTAATTGTGATTAAAATACATTTTTCAAAAATTTTCTGTTAAAGATGAGTTTATCTAGTTTACAATTTAGTCTCAGAAATCAACTTCTGACTTATAACAAAGAGTGTAGACTTTTTTGAGTTAACGTATAAAAAATACAACATTTTTATGAACTCTTTATTTTTGTATTGGCTTTGTCTTTCAATTTGATTCAAATAGATGAAATTTGTTAGAATTTGGATTAGTTCGGGATGGTCTTTTATCCTTCTTATATTGTGAAATTTGACTTCCTTCATATTTTCTTGAATCAACGTACATAGAAATTCAATTTTTACTAGACGTAAAGCCTTAGAACATATTATTTGTGATTACAATACATTTTTCAAACTTTTTCTGGTAAAGATGAGTTTATCTAGTTTATAATTTAGTCTCAGAAATCAATTTCCGACTTATAACGAAGTGTGTAGACTTTTTGAGTTAAC
>NW_020627455.1:0-2232 GCF_003573695.1 Papaver somniferum | reverse complement strand
AATACACAAGTCAGATGCATGTGTAACTCTCAGTTACACTAGATAGACACATATGTAACTCTCAATTACACTAAACAGATGCGTGTGTAACTTCTAGTTACACATGCTAAGAAATTATTGTAAATGAATATTAAAGTAATAACTTTTTTTTTGTGTTTTTTTTTGATGTCTATTTATTTGCATATATATACAAGTGTAACTTTGCATTACACATATCATAAGGATGTGTAACTTCTGGTTACACATGCCATATGCATGTGTAACTTCTGTTTACACCTTCGCACTGTATTTTAATAATTTCGGGCCTAGATTTAATAATTTTGGGCCTAGATTTAAATTTTATTTAATTATGGGCTTGACAATATACATAAGGGTATCAAGGTCTTTTAAAAACTCGGGGCCTAGATTTAAACTTTTTTTAATTAAGGGCCTCATATTATGGGTTATCCATGGGTTGGGCCTGAGCCTAATTTCCCCTACTCATAATGGGTTCTATACTTCTCAGATCTTAGTGCTTGATTTCTTTCATAATAATTTCTGCAGTTTTAGGATTCATTCTTTTGAGGACCCAAGTTGCTTAAGCCGACAATCAAGCAATGACTTATCTTGTAGTGTTGCAGCTTCAGTTTGTCTGGCCTTCCATGCTACAGTGATTTGCACAATTGATGTCTTATAAACAAGGATTTCTTGGTGAGAAAACGAGGTTCTGAATGTTCCTTTCTCTCCCGAATTAGCTAGTTTTCTGTCAGTGTTGGCTACTTGATCTGTTCTGATTAATTTGCAGGCAACGCACGCAGAAGCAAGTTACTATGAATAAAATGCACTTCTTCGATTTTGGGTTTAGTGCTGCAGCTCCTTTTGAAAGACCTGCACCACCAGGCTAGAATGAGATACTCCTTTCTTTATTATATATTCCTGGTAATTTTCTCCAATGCATTGGTTTCCGGCATTGAAAGAACTAAAAAGGAAACACTGTCCCACGCCCTGTCTGATTTGGATCAGTTACCGTTCTTTGTTGACAGCTTGGATAATCCCTGTCTAACAACTTATGTTTCAGTGTGCATCTTCACATATTGACCCATTTCTTCTGCTGTATGATGACTCAATCGAGTTAGAGGTTTAAATGGAGTCTTAACTTTTAACTTGAGGAACCCACTTACCTGAATATGATCAGGAAGATTTTCATCTTTAGGCAGAATGACAAGAAGTAGCTCTCTACCCATTTCTCTAAGTAATACTGCGACACTAAGAAACTCAAGGGGAAGTTTCTCCACATCAAGGCGGAACGTTTGAGTATCCATATGCATTTCTCTGAAGTTGATAGTTGGATTCCATCCAGTTACAAGTCCCCTACAATGTGGAGTTCTCACTTGAAGAACATAAAAAATGTACTACTTTCAAATGGTGGACCTGTTACACCTGTAAGTACTTGATTACAAAGCAACTTTAGTGTTTATTCACAATTCTAAATTTGTACAAATTTTTAAATTCTGAAATAAAATGGACTTCGGTTTGGCGCTGCTGCTCCTTTTGAAGGACCTGTACTGCCAGACTACCTGGTCATTTTAGCATTGAAAGAACTAAAAAGGAAACACTCTGTCCCATCTGATTTGGATCAGTTACCATTCTTTGTTGATAGCTTGAATAACCCCTGTTTAAGAACATATGTTTCAGTGTGCATCTTCATATACCGATCTGTCACAGCAGTAAATATCATTTTCAAGTCTCAAATAACTTCAGTTGTCTTAGAATGCAATCTTAAAATCTCTTAAAAATCCAAACCTTATAAGAACAGGATGAGATCAGATTCAGCAGATTCCATTGTATCCTGTTAATTATGAATATCAGTATGAAACTATTCCTCATGAATATTTTCCAGAATCGGGGAGTAATAGTAGCATCCAAGTGCTGGTTCTAGTTCTCAGTCTAATTTTCTATCATCATGACATTGGAGAGAAGTCATACTTGGTAATTTAATGCTTGCTACAATATTGAAAATGGAGGGAGAAATTATCCGCGAGTACGACCAGCAAAAGTGTACTTCTCCACATTTATGCCGTCTTACATGTTCAGGGTGCCGTGGGTGGGGGGCGGTTGGTTGCAAAAGTGTACTTCTCCACATTTATGGCGCGACGGCTGTCTTACATGTTCAGGGTGCCGTGGGTGGGGGGTGGTTGGTTGGTGGGTGGGGGTGGTGGGTGGTGGTGGTGGTGGAAGAGTTATGCTAAATCA
>NW_020627454.1:0-477 GCF_003573695.1 Papaver somniferum | reverse complement strand
ATCTCATAGCAATTGAATGACTCTGTAACTAGTTCATTTGAGTCATGTGAACTAGTTATGATGAATGAGGAACCAGGTCAATATGAGAAGCTCATATGGTTGCCTTTTGGTTACTATGTTGAACCAACATAAACGTACACGTATGGGCCGGTTTTCACGAACCTGGAAAACGTTTACAACCAAGTGTGTTTGGAAAGCTTTGTTTTTCAATCTAACGGTTGAGAAATATTATCTTGAATCTAAATCAGGTTTCATCTAACGGTGAATAAAGATTGCTTAATAACTAAGGAAAAACCCTGATTTGAAAGGATATATATAGGAGACATCTATCTAGAGCAAAACTTAATCCCCACACACCTTTCTTGTGTGATACTAGTGCGCTCGCTAGAGTCGATCTCCATTAAACCTTAAGGTTTCTTCTCTAAATTCGGGTTAATGACTTATAGACTTCATTGGGATTGTGAAGCCAGACCGATA
>NW_020627453.1:0-925 GCF_003573695.1 Papaver somniferum | reverse complement strand
TGAGAGTCCGAATAACACTTGTCCTCCGGGTGCCAAAATCAACTTTTCGAGCCGAATTTTCCAAAAATGTTTATTTCCTAAAAATACATAAAAACACAATATTAGTACAAAAATAGAGTTCCAACAATACGGACATTGAGGACAAATTAGACACAAAAATGTGTTTATCAAATACCCCCAAACTTATTATTTGCTAGTCTTCGAGCAAAATTTATTCTTGAAAAGTGACCGAGTTAATCTCGGGTGGGTTTATCAGAGGTGTACCCACAAAAACCAATACTCCAGACCCTAGCTATCTACGCAGAACCTTGGAAAGCACTAAAGAACCTCCTTGGTTGGCATACAATTATTGACTCTAAGAGGAAGAACCCTGATGCGAAATTCCAATTGTTGTACACGAGTTTGCACTCAAGCATACTAAAATTCATATAAGTGACAGAGCTCTACTAAGATAGTTTCACGATGGACATCATACTCGGAGTCAGACTGATCACATGAAAAGATTAAGAAGATGGAAAGAAAAATGTAGATGGTTGAAAAGCGAACGGTGTTTCCCATATCTGTCTGAAGGCCTCTGCCAAGATGAACCTAACCTAAATGACTGAGATACCGGTCTGACTAATATTAACACACTGACATATACAAGGGAACTAGTGGTCAATAACTTAAATCTATATCAACAAACTGGCAAATACAAGGGAACCAGCAGTTGACTACACATAACAATAACCATTTTTTTTTTTACTTAACGGCATGAATTGATCTTTGTGATCCAAGCGCATGCTTCTTGTCAGCAGATTACACGATAGTTCCCACGGGTTCTGCATTCCACGCTTGCTTAGGCGACGGAAACAGGGAGAACACACGCATATTGCTATCCAAGTGTTAATACTTATTCCGATTGGTCTAACTGGTCCGGTCTTTT
>NW_020627452.1:0-1681 GCF_003573695.1 Papaver somniferum | reverse complement strand
CATCTTCTTTGCAGCTCATCTCTCTCTGAGCGAACACCACACCAGTTACATGGTGGGGGTTATTATCTAAATCCATCTTCTTTGTTTCGATCATTTGATTCATTTCTCTAAAGTCTAGATCCATCTCTTAATTTCTTAATCCCTTGACTTCTTACTCTTAGAAACCAGGTTCGTCCTTTCTCTTCCATTTAGGGGTTTCATCAAATCAATATCGAGTTTACATTATGTGCAGAGTTCTTAAGTTTATATCGAATTTCGTCTTTTTTGTTTAATTTGTTTTTAAGTTTATTATGCCTGTGATTGACGGATTTACATTATGTGCAGAGTTTTGTTGTATCAAGACTTCACCAGTTACACCACCAGTTACACCACCTCTCGATTTGGACTTCTGGGTTCATTGAATCTTTTTAATTTGAGCTTGATTTGGTAAGATGCAATCTAGATATGTTGGAAAATGAATGAAAAATCTTACCTGTTCAATTGAATTTGTTATTGATTTTGAGAATATTGAAATTGATTTGGTAAGATGCCCTCAAATTGAGGGTTTTCATATTTTCTTGTCTATTTATACTGATTTTGGAATTTTGCTGATGTTGTTCTTGCTCGGCTTAGTCTCATCTTTGCGTATTGTTTGATTTTTGCACAAACATTTGAGAAATGTAATTAACTGAGACGTGTCTAATTTTTTTTGTCATCATTTATGCTTTATAAAGTCTTAGATATATATACTATCAACATATAAGGTTGATCTGATAGAGTGCAAGTAATATTTGTCTTTGTTTTCTCATCATTCACTTCGATTGTTGTTGCAGGTAATCTTGACTTATGCTTCTTGATTAGTTGCTGAAGTTTGGAGCTCCTGAAACTCTGTTATTGTGAAGTTTTCAGTTGTTTTTGCAGGTAATCTTTGTCTTTTTTTATTGTTACATTATTGATTTGATTTTGGTTCTCCCAAAACTGAATTGGGTGACTGATGAGACATGGGTTAGAAATAGCATATACAAAAGGGGTTAGCAATAGGCAAAGTTCTGTGTTATTTATGTCGAAGATTTGGTTGAAATGTGCATTAATTTGATCTGTATGTAGTTCCCTGTCATCTAATTTCCCTTGAATATGAATCTATTTTACCAAGTTCAACAATACAGAGGTATCTATGTTAGTCCAACCTAATCTACATTGACAATCTCAGTGATTAGTTTCGCGATTCAGGATAGTTACCTAAACAGTGTTAGACTGTTAGTTGTATGCTCATTTCTGAAAATGTAACAGTGTATATCAGTAACAAATGTGATTCATATATCATGACAATGGTTTCTTCTCATGTTTACTCACTTGGTGTAGTGTAGTTTGGATTTGGTTGCTGAAGCGATAATGGCAGAATGCTTTTAATTTCATTTGTTTCTTGAGTTTTAATTTCTGAACAAGCTAATGGAGTGAGGTAATGAAGTTCCTTTATGAGCATTAGTTTCATGTTGTTGTTGTTGTTGTGTCTTGTGAATTTAAATCATGTTTGTGTATATATTGTTTCTCAGTGATCAATCATGGATGCATCAAGTATATGACGCCATTTCACTAGGAGAAATGTTGCAGAAGCTGGCTAAGGAAGCCAATACAACTTGATCTTCTATGTGACTACATACCAGATGACAATGCCGAAGTTGAAGAAGGTAACATATATTTT
>NW_020627451.1:0-592 GCF_003573695.1 Papaver somniferum | reverse complement strand
TCGAAAAGACTCGAACGCTATAATTTAGCTCAAGAGGTGTCTATTTTGATTGGAAACATGCTATTGATCAGGACATGTTGGTCTATAGACCCACATGATCTTGATATTTTAGCCAACTTTTGAAGTCTAGGCCACATAAACAAGATTTTTCTACTTAGAGCAGTTTCGAGTGTACATTCGAAAAATACACACTCGAAAAGACTCGAACGCTATAATTTAGCTCAAGAGGTGTCTATTTTGATTGAAAACATGCTAATTATCAGGACATGTTGGTCAATAGACCCACATGATCTTGATATTTTATCCAAGTTTTGAATCCTAGGCCTCATAAACACGAATTTTTTACTTAGAGCAGTTTCGAGTGTACATTCGAATAATACACATTCGAAAAGACTCGAACACTATAATTTAGCTCAACAGGTTTCTATTTTTTTTTTGAAACATGCTAATGATCAGGACATCTTGGTCTATAAACCCAGATGATTTGGATATTTTAGCAAAATTTTGAAATCTAGGCCTCATAAACAAAATTTGTCTACTTAGGGCAGTTTCGAGTGTACATTCGAAAAATACACACTCGAAAAGACTCGAA
>NW_020627450.1:0-938 GCF_003573695.1 Papaver somniferum | reverse complement strand
GAAAAATACACACTCGAAAAGACTCGAACGCTATAATTTAGCTCAACATGTTTCTATTTTGATTGAAAACATGCTAATGATCAGGACATGTTGGTCTATAGACCCACATGATCTTGATATTTTAGCAAAATTTTGAAATCTAGGCCTCATAAACAAGATTTGTCTACTTAGAGCAGTTTCGAGTGTACATTCGAAAAATACACACTCGAAAAGACTCGAACGCTATAATTTAGCTCAACAGGTTTCTATTATTATTGGAAACATGCTAATGATCAGGACATGTTGTTCTATAGACCCAGATGATCTTGATATTTTAGCAAAATTTTGAAATCCGGGCCTCATAAACAAGATTTGTCTACTCAGCGCAGTTTAGAGTATACATTCGAAAAATACACACTCCAAAAGACTCGAAGGCTATAATTTATCGCAAGAGGTGTCTATTTTGATTGAAAACATGCTATTTATCAGGACATGTTGGTCTATAGACCCACATGATCTTGATATTTTAGCCAAGTTTTGAAGCCTAGGCCTCATAAACACGAATTTTCTACTTAGAGCAGTTTCGAGTGTACATTCGAATAATAGACACTCGAAAAGACTCGAACGCTATAATTTAGCTCAACATGTTTCTATTTTTATTGAAAACATGCTAATTATCAGGACATGTTGGTCTATAGACCCACATGATCTTGATATTTTACAAAATTTTGAAATCTAGGCCTCATAAACAAGATTTGTCTACTTAGAGCAGTTTCGAGTGTACATTCGAAAAATACACACTCGAAAAGACTCGAACGCTATAATTTAGCTCAACAGGTGTCTATTATTATTGGAAACATGCTAATGATCAGGACATGTTGGTCTATAGACCCACATGATCTTGATATTTTATCCAAATTTTGAAGTCCGGGCCTCATAAACAAGATTTGTCTACTCAG
>NW_020627449.1:0-474 GCF_003573695.1 Papaver somniferum | reverse complement strand
AGTACTGAACCACATCGTGTCAAGAAGTCCATTCCGGAAATATTTCTTGAGTCTCCAGCCACATACCAAGAGATGTACGACTGGGGACTGCTTACCACAATCAATCTCAGAAGAAACGAATTTGGAAGAACGTTGATCGATACTGACACCGCCATCAACAACATTCCACTAAAAACCGTCGGATCCACATGCATCAAATCGAACATGAAGGTACTCATGCTCCATCTCAATCAGATACCTTGAAGGAGCGCTCAGAAATACTTATGGTTACATCATTCTCAAAGTGAACATAAGTTCAACCTGGACAGAAACCAAGTTTCACATAATCAGGAAGATCCAGGATATGACATGTCCTTCAGACGAGCATGGATCCACGCTGAAAAGATGGGTACTTACAAAGCGCCTTTGGTTACACATCTCTCCAACGAAGAAAGTTCTGATCCAGAATATTTGACGGACATTCCATCATCAGAG
>NW_020627448.1:0-639 GCF_003573695.1 Papaver somniferum | reverse complement strand
AAAGCTTATAGATCATAGAACAATATCACATATAAAAATCGACAAAATATTTCGGTTAATTTTAACGGAAACAAAGTGTGAACCGCTACCTACGCTTTTCGGCAAAAATTGGTTTTTGCTTTTCAGACCTTAAATTCAGGTCAGAGCTGGACGAATGATGGCTCATTAGAAAGCTTCTAGATCATAGAACAATATCACATTAGAAAGCTTATAAACCCAAAAAATATTTCGGTTTATTTTAACGGAAACAAAGCGTGAACCGCTACTTACGCTTTTCGGCAAAAATTGGTTTTTGCTTTTCAGACCTTAAATTCAGGTCAGAGCTGGACGAATGATGGCTCATTTGAAAGATTATAGATCATAGAACAATATCACATATAAAAATCCACAAAATATTTCGGTTCTTTTTAACGGAAACAAAGCGTGAACCGCTACCTACGCTTTTCGGCAAAAATTGGTTTTTGCTTTTCAGACCTTAAATTCAGGTCAGAACTGGGCGAATGATGGCTCGTTAGAAATCTTACAGATCATGGAACAATATCACATATAAAAATCCACAAAATATTTCGGTTCTTTTTAACGGAAACAAAGCGTGAACCGCTACCTACGCTTTTCGGCAAAAATTGGGTTTTTGCTTTT
>NW_020627447.1:0-385 GCF_003573695.1 Papaver somniferum | reverse complement strand
TTTTTAGGCATTGGTTATATGACTTAAGGTCTATATAAGCTTAAAGGAAAATCTGATGAAGTGAAGATAGTTGATTCTTGTGATTTATTTTGTGTGTCTTTGAATGTTTTGCATGGTAGACTTGGAACCATAAACTTATAAGCCAATGCATAAACTGGATAGCTTAGGATGCGTACACAAATTTAGTTTGGATATTGAACACAAAAGTTAAATCTTTGTAGAATCAGAAGTATTCTATAAAACCTTTTAGCAAAACTGTTCAGAGTAATTCTAAACCCTTAAAATCAATTTAGTTAGATCTAAACCCTTATAATCAATTCATTTGGACCTAGTTGACTTGAAATCAACCGAAACTAAGGTGGTTTATAACTTTCATAGATGATTT
>NW_020627446.1:0-497 GCF_003573695.1 Papaver somniferum | reverse complement strand
GACAGTCTTAAAACGATTTCTTTTTATTTCATCATTTGTACTCAACTTTTGAGCATTAATAAAATCTTTTGAGTATTTTTCCAACATGATGAGAGGCTAAATTCTTGGTGATTGAGGCAATGGAGGATCTATTCACTCATGTTTGATTGGTAATATTTTTATTTATAATTTCTTTAATTATTTACTTTATTTAATTCACTTGGATAAATATAAAAGGATAAAATGGTTTTCTTAATTAATTGTGAATCAGTTTGATGTTTTATGCTTAGAATAATTCTTTGATAAATCATGCTTACAACTTAATATTTGGACACCTTTTAAATTAAAAAGTGATTTAATAAGAAAAAGAGCTTAATAATAATTTCTGAAATATTATTTATAACCAATCAACTTGAAGTAATAGTGAATCCTGAGCCTTAATCTTTCTAAAATCTTGACATTACTATTAATTTCCTTCATTTATTTATTTGTTTAAATCTTAAAAAAAAAAGAGTTAC
>NW_020627445.1:0-792 GCF_003573695.1 Papaver somniferum | reverse complement strand
TAGAACATATTAATTGTAACTACAATACATTTTACAAACTTTTTCTGTTAAAGATGAGTTTATCTAGTTTACAATTTAGTCTTAGAAATCAATTTACGACTTATAACGAAATGTGTCAACTTTTTTGAGTTAACGTATATAAAATTCAACATTTTTATGAACTCTTTCTTTTTGTGTTGGCTTTGTCTTTCTATTTGATTCAAGATAGATGAAATTTGTTAGGATTTGGATTAGTGCTGCATGGTCTTTCATTCTTCTTCTATTGTGAAATTTGACTTCCTTCATATTTTGTTGAATCAACGTACATAGAAATGCAATTTTTACTAGACGTATTGCCTTAGACCATATTAATTGTAATTACAATACATTTCTCAAATTTTTTTTTTATTAAAAATGACTTTATCTAGTTTACAATTTAGTCTCAGAAATAAATTTTCGACTTATAACGAAATGTGTAAACTTTTTTGAGTTAACGTATATAAAATTCAACATTTTTATGAACTCTATCTTTTTGTGTTGGCTTTGTCTTTCTATTTGATTCAAGATAGATGAGTTTTTTTAGGATTTGTATTAGTGCTGCATGGTCTTTCATTCTTCTTCTATTGTGAAATTTGACTTCCTTCATATTTTGTTGAATCAACGTACATAGAAATGCAATTTTTACTAGACGTAATGCCTTATAACATATTAATTGTAATTACAATACATTTTTCAAACTTTTTCTGTTAAAGATGAGTTTATCTAGTTTACAATTTAGTCTCAGAAATCAATTTTTGACTTATAACGAAATGT
>NW_020627444.1:0-537 GCF_003573695.1 Papaver somniferum | reverse complement strand
AAAAATATAAGGTTTGGATAGTTTGATATTCGTAAAGGATATATCTAAGAAGATTCAAATTCGTCCAATACTAACTTATGAATATTCAGCCTTTAGCATGGAGACAGACTGAAGACAATAACCTGAGTGGTGAAGCAGGAATATACTCAATGGAATATTAATATCAAGCTAGACTTGTATAGCTTTCAGGAATTTGTATACTGGAACTTTATCCTGAGCAATGGACTTGACTCTGCTCTGAATCACATACATAATTCTAATTATCTATAGTCTTCTAAATTATCACCTATATAACTACACAAAATTGGTTAAAAAGACCAAAATCAACAATTCCTGGGTGAAATGGACAGTTATATTTTGATACTGTTTAAATGGACAAAAATGTAAAAATAGGCAAGATGTAACCAGTTTCATCGTGCCCATTTTCAAATATTTTTTCTTATTTTTAATTTACACAGGATGTATCTAGTTTCATCCTTGCTATTTTTTAAATTTAAGCTAGGATGAAACCAGTTTCATCCTTACTATTTTTTTTTT
>NW_020627443.1:0-632 GCF_003573695.1 Papaver somniferum | reverse complement strand
TTTGGACTTTTTATTTGGACCTTATTCTGGACTTTTGGACATTTTTATTTTTATTTTTAAACCCTACGGAAGGGTATCCTTAAATACAAACTGTTTGCAGGGAAGGACGACGATTACGATATCGTCTTGGCCCCTCGGGTTCGTACATGACATAGGAGTCGTGGCCCGAGTCGACTTCAACGGTTCATCCCCCGTCTGGTACGGGAGGTAAGTCCATCGAAACACTCGCGAATCACCTGTAAGCGAGTTACTGTATTCCTTAAGGTGATTCATTGATTGAGGACGAATTTGGACTGTTTTTAATTTCCTAGTAAAGGGCAAGGCCTGGCCAAATCAAGATAAGGACTCGGATTTCATCACCGTTTCCTTCTTGCCCGCCTTAGGAAAACGAAACCAAACGCGAACCTAAGCCTAAAATTTTGAATAGAACGAGACCAATAGGGTAACGAGCTTAATAGGAAACTCGTTCGAAAAATATTGGTTGCTCTTTAAGCACATTTCAAAGTTCATGATGGTTTTTGTGAGTTGAATGCGTGACTGCGCCGCCTTGTGATAGCGGTGAGGCCTTGGGTATCAAAGCTCCACTGAGCTTCCCTCGCCTCGATTCAACTTACATTAGCTCGGATTGATTC
>NW_020627442.1:0-333 GCF_003573695.1 Papaver somniferum | reverse complement strand
CTTACAGATCATAGAACAATATCACATATAAAAATATTTCGGTTCATTTTAACGGAAACAAAGTGTGAACCGCTACCTACACTTTTCGACAAATATTGGTTTTTGCTTTTCAGAACTTAAATTCAGGTCAGAGCAGGAAGAATGATGGCTCATTATAAAGCTTATAGATCATAGAACAATATCACATATAAAAATCGACAAAATATTTCGGTTAATTTAAACGGAAACAAAGTGTGAACCGCTACCTACGCTTTTCAGCAAAAATTGGTTTTTGCTTTTCAGACCTTAAATTCAGGTCAGAACTGGGCGAATGATGGCTCGTTAGAAAGCTTA
>NW_020627441.1:0-1450 GCF_003573695.1 Papaver somniferum | reverse complement strand
GATCCCTGCAGAGAAAAACCAAAACATGAATATTGTTAATATTGTGGGCTCAGACAAAGAAGATATCAAACAACACCATAATTTCACAGATCTTACCTAGAGGAGGCAACTACATCGGATGTGTACTGTATAGATTGGTAGACTTGTAACATTTACCAATTTGAGGCCCATCAAGTAGGAATTTCCATTCAATCTGCCTGGAAATCCAACCATTTTTTATGATTTTCCGCATGTTCTTTGTCCACTCGCTCTTTTATCTAGCCTCTCTCATCTTCTTCTTCTTCGGGTGATAGTTTATTCTTGCGAACATCTTCCTCTAGTTGAACAATCATTATCTTCTTAATATCCGCCTTAGTGGGTCAAACAAGGCATGGCAAGTTTTTATGATATTTTGATGGGTTATTTTGTTTTTGGTACTCAAGTTTTGTCCAACTTTTGAGTTTGGTCTAACATTTGTCCATCTTGGTGTTTGGTACTTGGAAAAGATGTTGACCCTGGTTGACTTTGTTAAATATTGACTTCAGTTTAGTAATTATAAAGAAATATTAAATAAAATTTAATAATGAAATAAATTTACCACTGTACCCTTAACTTTACTAATATTTACATAATAATAATTTCCCTTCACTGTCTTCTTCTCTATATCCGATTAGAGAACCTAACTTCCCTTCACCATCTTATCAAGTGTCTAAATTCCCTCCCATCTGTTCAGCTTTGATGAAACAAAATCCCCATAATATGTTCAGCTTTGAACTCTTCAATTATAACAGATCAGACCACCATTAACATACATCAAATCTTTCTTCCGGTAATTCATTCGGCCATTCCACTTGTTCCCCGTACTTTTTGATTCAAAACTTCCTAAAACCCACACAAACTCGACCCACGTTACCTGATTAACCAGCGGCAAACTCATTGGATCCATGGCTAACAATTTGATGCTGGGAAGAAATGGTCGTTCAGGCCTTTTATCAAACAATGTGTGTTCATGAAACTGATATAACAGAGAGTTAACCATTCTTCTTGTATGAGCTCTCCAATCTCTGCAATTTCAAATTAGAGAAAAACCCACTGTCCGAGCATTCACAAAAACTCAAAATACATTCTCAATCATGCATCATTCATTGTCAATCATATGGCAACAAACTCTTTCTTTCCCTGACTTTTCACTTATACTATACCCAAAACTGTATACAACTCAAACCAATAATTTCTTGTCCATCTCAGATTCAATTTCATGACCACAAGAACCCAAGGCTGACCTGGAAACTTCAATATCACTTCTCAATTGATTTCTCATTGAATTCTTTAACACAAAATTCTTCACTGTCATTCAATTTTTCGAGTCATTCATACATCGAAAACCCTAAAACCATAAGAGCATCTCCACTCCCTTGTTGTAAAATCAGAATCAATTCACAAAAACACCAAATTCATCTTTCATTGATGT
>NW_020627440.1:0-465 GCF_003573695.1 Papaver somniferum | reverse complement strand
AAGTTACAATACATATAAAAAAAATGTGTTATTCTCAGAAAAAAGATAAGTATTAAAAGAGCAATATTTGACCTTCATAATTGGAAACAATGTCTTTAACCAATGCGGAATGTTCAGCTTGAAGACTCACGTTTATGGCTAAGTCCTTTCTAGCATCATTCAGAACTCTAGCAGCCCAACTAAATTCATCTTCGCTTTCTATGAGAAGATGAGAGCGAATTAAATTTCTTTCTTAGACAAGTATGTTCTTTTCTCTCAAAGCTAAATCACGTTCTTTTTGAACCTCAACAATGGATTCTTGGAATTTTTCTAGTGCTTTCGCACCCTTAAGAGTGATCTCGTCTTTCTCATCAATAAGCTTAATCTTCTTTGTTTCCAAAACTTGAATTTGTTCTTGGATCTCATGAAGACGATGTTTAAAGTTATTAAATGTAGTCAATAAAGATCTATGGCTTTTTCTAAGAG
>NW_020627439.1:0-513 GCF_003573695.1 Papaver somniferum | reverse complement strand
TTTGTATCAAATACTAAAGACCAAAGCTTTAAGGTTCTCCTCCCATATAAACGTGATTCCTAAATACGTGATAGGGATGTTGACAAACAATACAAAGGCCCGAATCCTTTATAGTGTTGTATATAATTCCATCTTGGATTACTACAAAGGGAATTTAGATTAAGTTTCCAAATCAATATATCGACAAAACATTAACATCATCCAAACACCAAGAACCTGTATTAAATAGAAAGTACATGGAGACTCCACAGAACTATGACATAATGCAATGGGCAATTGAATCGACATTGAAATTTCACTAAGTAGAGGTCCTCCATTGAAAGACATGTCACGGTTCATTCTCTACAACATACATATCTTAAGGGGTCACAACCGATCCCAGATGGAGAAGTCACATTCAAAAATTATGCTCTTAAATTAAAGGAGCTTACCTTAATCAACTAAAATTGATGGTCATAATCCATAAGTAACACACTAAAACACCAACAATTTGTTAACTCACACAATGATGTC
>NW_020627438.1:0-1074 GCF_003573695.1 Papaver somniferum | reverse complement strand
AAAATCATGGTTAACCATAACTCTTCAGATCCAAATCTCTAGGCCAAGCCCCCTTAAACACATTATTAGTTCATTATGTTTTATCAAAAGATTGATACTCCAACAGATGAACAATGGAAAGAAATTAAAAAACATATGCATTTGGAATCTAAACAAAATATTGCATCCGTAAATATTAAACATTCACAAAAAGTAAACTTACAAGCAGCTTTACAAACAGACTAATTAAACATCCGAAAAAAAAAAGATAAACTAATAACACAAAATAAATAAATAAAATAAATATATAACTAAACAAAAGATGATGGATCAAGATGTGATTCAATACCATTCTAGCATAGCATAACCATGAAAACAGAGGACTAGGTCAGTTAGAATCCCCTTCTTCTTCACTGCTGATGTCGACAATCGTAACCACATCTTTGTATGGCCAATCATCATCATCATCATCAACATCATCGTCTTCATCTTCATCCTCAAGCGTTGGCCCAAACCAAAAGAAATGTTTTGGATCATCATCATCATCATCACCATACTCATCATCCTCTTCATCGTCCTCCTCTTCTTCATCGTCAACATCATCATAATCATCATTCTCTTCATCTCCAAAACAAGTAACAACCTTGCAACCAAAATAACCAACAATCTCGCTGTCTTCATCATTAATAAGAAAAAGAAATCGGAAGGAAGTTACTACTATAGCAGTCATTTTCTCTGGTTTGATACTGAAACCATAGGTTCAGTTTAATTAGAGAGAGACTTGGAAAAGAAAATGCTGAATAGTAGTACTCTCCTAGTCTCCCTTGCTCGTGTTTTATACCGTGACACACGTTTTCATTTTACAATTCAACCTCTAGCTTAGCCACGTACAAGCATGATAACTTGGCTAGTGAACAATTATAGCTTTGGAAAATAAATAAATACAGTATAATATAAAATAAAAAAATTGGGTGGACAATTAACATCAAGGAATTTAACTTGGAAAAATATACTAAATTGGTTTACAAGCTCGTCCAAGAGTGACATCGGTAACAATGGAAAATTAACATTAAGCAATTTGTCTCAGTGGAAATT
>NW_020627437.1:0-1161 GCF_003573695.1 Papaver somniferum | reverse complement strand
TATTCTTCTATTTCTAGATGTATGCATAGGATCAAACTCAACCTAGAAACATGTCATTTGGTTAGGACACAAGGTGGATCCTAAGCCTTGGCTTACCCACCAATTCCTTCTCAGTCACTTACATTTTCAGTTCTGTGTGCTTTCAATTCAGTTTATTTTCTTGCCTTTTTTTTTCTTGCACTTTGAAGCCTTTTGTGCACTGAAGTCAGTGCACAATCCTCACCTTGCCCTTGGCTTCCAAGCCTTGGTTCTTTGCTGCTTTACCTTGCTGTTTTCTTAGCTGTTTCTTTGCTGCTTTACCTTGCACCCTTGGTTCATGCTATTTACCTTGCTTTGCTCACTGCCATAGTGCATTGTCACCATTGTTAGCTTAGGTTTCTCTTGTATGCTCCCACTCCCTGTGGACTGACCCCCTGCTTACCTTCTATATCATAACTTGGCCTTGTATACTTGCAAGCTTTTGTGTGTCTTTGCTTGTCACACCAACAGTGAACTTGGAAGATGGAGTTTTTTCACCATAAGACTTTTTTTTGTTCTTTTGATTCAGCACAGCTGGGTCAACTCCCCTGAGTAAACCCAGTAAGCTAGACCAACCTCACTGCTGATCTAACCGCCATCCGAACAATATGATTCTCATCTCACTCAGAGACAAGAGAATATAGGGGATCCAACCCTCTCTAGTGGGAATCAATCCCCTAACCTCTCGGAGGGTGTTATCCGTTGTATTATACAATAGAACACGAGGGGTGGTCTAATGAACGAAGTCCCATGTTTCTTTCTTCTTTCTTTTAGTTTTTCATATTTGATGTTATCAATTATCATAAATCCATGAAAGTACGAAATTGATAGTATTAAAGACGGAAGAGTTACAAATTCAAATTAATTATTTAAGGTAATCAAGTGACAAGAATCATTTTTTTCTTAATGTATTGTCAATTCCATTAGGAAGATCATGATTGCACTTGTAGGTGAAGATCATTCACCAAACTTGAAAATCAGACCTCATTAAATTTTCAATAACAAATTATAGGTTTTATAATTCTTCGATTAGTCAATCATACTTATTAATAAACTAAGTGAACTAATTCTAGGTTTTATAATTCTTAACTTAATCAATCATGCTTATTTTTAGTAAATACTTAGTGAACTAAAAGTTTCCAC
>NW_020627436.1:0-347 GCF_003573695.1 Papaver somniferum | reverse complement strand
GATGTGGCTTTCCCATCCATCTTTTTTGGATTTCGTCAAGGATAATTGGAGTGTTAGGTTGGATGGTGCTCCTCCTTTTGTTTTTACTTCAAAGTTGAAGCGATTGAGGGATGCTTTGAAGATTTGGAATATAATGGTGTTCGGAGATGTTCAGTTTCGCTTAAAGCAAGCAGAATTGAATCTTGATAAGGAGAATGATATTCTGGACCATAATGTTAGCTGTGAAGTCCAATTTTTGAAGGTTGCAGACGCTAGGAAGGTTGTTGATGATGTGCGGTCTGAGTTGGCCACTATGCTTAAGCAAAAATCGAGAACGAGTTGGTTGGAGGATGGTGATCAGAACACTC
>NW_020627435.1:0-294 GCF_003573695.1 Papaver somniferum | reverse complement strand
TGTACGGAACATACATTGATGAATGAACAATCCTCAAGAAGTCATCTTGTCTTGACCCTCAACATATCTCGAGTTACCGAGGTAAGTATATTTCTCTGAATGTTTTTATTTTTTTATTTTATAGTTATCTGCAGTTCAGCACCCTCATGGCCGGTTTTTTTTTTTTTTCTAATCAGAGTTCCCAAGTGCACGGCTTCCTGAATATGATAGATTTAGCCGGCAACGAAAACCTCAAAGAGAGCGGCGCAATTGGGGACCGTGCAGAAGAAGCAAAGGTGCTTATATTATCAAACT
>NW_020627434.1:0-443 GCF_003573695.1 Papaver somniferum | reverse complement strand
TGTGGAGTTGTGTTGTGGGTTTTGTCTATGATCTGAGTGCTCATTTACATGGAAGAAATGAACTGATGTGCTTTGAGTGTTTTACGTTTTATGTCATATCTGGCATTTAAGGAACTTAGAAATGTGTGGTTGGAAATTGAAATTACAACTTGCTTTGTATATTAGTTGTTTATTGTGGTGGAGTTCTTGTTTGTCTTATGTCTATCTGAATGTTGATTGGCATGGCAGAATTGAAGTGATCCTGTTTGAATGTTTTTGATATGAGAATAAGTGATTAGATATTGAACTGAATTGCTTATTTTTGCTCGAGAATTGCTTATTTTTGCTCCCCTTAAGATTTCTGCTGTTTGTGACATTGGTTCCTTCGGCTTATGATATATCAGATCAAATTAGGAACTTATGATCAGAATGATGCCCAAATTTAGTGTTTACTGATTATCTAT
>NW_020627433.1:0-276 GCF_003573695.1 Papaver somniferum | reverse complement strand
TCAATGTTTTAAGATGAAAGATTTAGGAAAGTTGAAATACTTCCTAGGATTGGAAGTGGCACGTAGTAAAAAGGGTTTCTACATATGCCAAAGAAAATATGCGTTGGATATTATAATGGAAAGAGGTTTATTGGGTGCGAAACCTGCAAAATTTCCTATGGAGACAAATCATCGTCTTGCCTTAGCAACAGGAGATTTGCTTAGTGATGTAGAGAAATATAGAAGATTGGTTGGGCGTTTGATATATTTTTCCGTCACCAGACCAGATCTTGCTTA
>NW_020627432.1:0-269 GCF_003573695.1 Papaver somniferum | reverse complement strand
ATCAGAAAAGCCATATTGACGAAAAACTTCAACAACAAACTCCCAACTAACCGTGTCAAAGGCTTGGGCTATATCCAATTTAAGGCCAACATTACCATGCTTTCGTTCAACACTAATCTCATTGATCAGTTCAGAGGCCAAAGCTATGTTCTCATGAATGCTTCTTCCTTTCATAAACGCCACTTGCTCTTCAGAAATCAATTTGTTCAACACCGTGCCAAGTCTGGTAGCCATAATTTTTGTAATGATTTTGAAGAAGAAGTTGCTTA
>NW_020627431.1:0-717 GCF_003573695.1 Papaver somniferum | reverse complement strand
TGGCTAACATATTAAGATCATGTGGGTCTATAGAGCAACATGTCCTAATCATTAGCATGTTTTCAATCAAAATAGACACCTGTTGAGCTGAATTATAGCGGTCGAGTGTTTTCGATTGTGTATTATTTGAATGTACACTCGAAACTGCTCTAAGTAGAAAGTTCGTGTTTATGAGGCCTAGGATTCAAAACTTGGCTAAAATATCAAGATTATGTTGGTCTATAGACCAATATGTACTGATCATTAGCATGTTTCCAATAAAAATAGACACCTCTTGAGCTAAATTATAGCGTTCGAGTCTTTTCGTTTGTGTATTTTTGGAATGTACACTCGAAACTTCTCTAAGTAGAAAATCTTATTTATGAGGCCTAGACTTCAAAATTTGGCTTAATTATCAAGATCATGTGGGTCTATAGACCAACATGTCCTGATCAATAGCATGTTTTCAATCAAAATAGACACCTCTTGAGCTAAATTAGCGTTCGAGTCTTTTCGAGTGTGTATTTTTCGAATGTACACTCGAAACTGCTCTAAGCAAGCAAATCTTGTTTATGAGGCCTAGACTTCAAAATTTAGCTAAAATATCAAGGTCATTTGGGTCTATAGACCAACATGTCCTGATCATTAGCATCTTTCCAATAAAAATAGACACTTGTTGAGCTAAATTATAGCGTTCGAGTCTTTTCGAGTGTGTATTATTCGAATGTACACTCGAAA
>NW_020627430.1:0-894 GCF_003573695.1 Papaver somniferum | reverse complement strand
ATTTCTTTTTCGGTGGCAAGGGTTCATGGGATACTTCCGGAATCAGCAGTCGTTTCCCAGACACTATATGGTTCAAATCCCTGAACATGTCTCCCCTTTGTGCCTTCGACAGATAAAGCAATTCACAGATATGTTCGATCAATGACTGAACTGCTTATTTCACTGGTTTTTCAGAGATGGAGAAAGTTCTGATTGGGAGAGGGTCTCTGTGTACTCCTTCAGTCCCCAAGTTGAGCTCTCATGATTCAAACTTTTCTCTGAATATGCGTTTCAAGACTCTGCAGTCACTGGTGGGATGATTGACGAACCTGTGGAAACGACAGTAACGAGGACTTTCCATGTCTTCTTCAGTTGGTTCTTTCCTGACATATGGTAACTTGATTGCGCCATCTTGGATCCAAGCATCCAAGAGCTCGATCACTTCTTCGATGTGAAGCGGAAACTCAGGTGCGTCTTGATCGGGAGCCCATGTGCGCTGGTCATGGACTTGTGCATCTTGCTTATCCTTCCTTTGTGACTTTGAGGGAGTGGAGGTATACTTGCGCGGTGGTTCATCTTTTCGTTTTCTCCCTTCTGCGACAGCGTTTGTGGAAGGTTGGAGATTGTAATTCTTATTGATCAGACGTCTACTACCTCGAACATCCCGTGGTTCTTCAGCCTTTGTTTTTTTGTTCTTTCTAGTAAAGCGGGAGCAATGGTTGTTGATCTCTTTGCCGCTTCATGAAGCTCTGAGAAAGTGTGGAAACGAAGATTTTCCAATAAATCTCCGTAGACGGGGATCATGCCGTTGATACATAAGTCTACCAGCTGTTGCTCCGTGACATTTGGATCATGACAGTCCAGGGCCTGGACTCTGAATCTCTTCACATAGTCATTGGGATGTTCAGTGTTCTT
>NW_020627429.1:0-386 GCF_003573695.1 Papaver somniferum | reverse complement strand
TAATTTAATAAATTCCTTATTTACTTTTTGCATAAATTTTAAATGATTTATGATTTCTATTCATCATTTGTTATCTTGTTAGATAGTGTATGCTTAGTCTTAGATGCTTCAGATACACTATGCTTGTAATTTACAATTGATGTTTTACGAAATCTACTTTGGCAAAGAATTGAGTTATTGTTTCTTTTGCTTTGAGCTACAAATGTCTAGGATTAATTTATGAACCCCATGAACATGAAAACCAGTGGAATCCCGAGTCCCGGTCTCTCTTCATCCTGTGACAAATTTTGTATATATATTTTTCCTTATTTTCTTTATTAAATCTTAAAACAAATTCTCAACAAATCTGAGTGAACGAATCATCTTACTACAACATCATAAAAAAA
>NW_020627428.1:0-460 GCF_003573695.1 Papaver somniferum | reverse complement strand
GTTTCTGAGAATATACAATGGAATCTTACCCGTAAATGGTTGGATTCGCCGTTCTTACGAAGTTTCACACTTATTCTCGAGTCCAGGTTTCGATCTCGGACCTAGTTTCTTTCTCGAAGTTGACTAATTTAGGGTTTGCTGAGCGTTTCTGAGAATATACGATGGAATCTTACCCGTAAATGGTTGGATTCGTCGTTCTTATGAAGTTTCAGACTTAATCTCGAGTCCGGGTTTCGATCTCGGACCCAGTTTCATTCTCCAAGTGGACTAATTTAGGGTTTGCTGAACGTTTCTGAGAATATACGATGGAATCTTACCCGTAAATGGTTGGGTTTGTCGTTCTTACGAAGTTTCAGACTTATTCTCAGGTCAAGGTTTCGATCTCGGACCCAGTTTCTTTCTCGAAGTTGACTAATTTAGGGTTTGCTGAGCGTTTCTGAGAATATACGATGGAATCTTA
>NW_020627427.1:0-828 GCF_003573695.1 Papaver somniferum | reverse complement strand
AAAAATGTACTTTGACAAAGGAATACCATTCTCCAGACAAACTCTTTTAACAGCATCCTCACGAGAACAATTAACATCGTTACTGTTATTTTGGATTAAGTTGAACCAATTTTCCTTCAATTGCTGATACTTGGAGTTACGAGCGGATGATTCTTCTTCTTTAGCAGATAAGCGAGTTTCTAACTCTGCAATTTTCTTTTGATACTATTTCACTTTCTCTGCGAAGTATCACCAAATGAGTTAAAATAATAGACAATAATCTTAAGAGTACGAGTGAAGATCAAAGAACAACAAATGACCTTCATAATTGGAAATAATGTCTGCGACCAATGTGGAATGCTCAGTTTGAAGGGTAAAACATACACCTAAATTGTTTCTAGCATCGTTCAGAACTCTAGCATCCCAATTAAATTCAGCCTCACTTTCTATAAGGAGTTGAGATCGAATTAAGTTTCCTTCCTCGATAAGCGTGTCCCTCTCACGAAAAGCTGAATCACGTTTTATTTTAACTTAAATAATAGATTCTTGAAAATGTTCTAGGGCTTTTGCACCCCTAAGAGCGATTTCATCTTTTTCAATAATAAGTTTGTTTTTCTTCGCCTCAAATACTTGAACTGCTTCCCTCCTCTCATAAAAACGTCGTTTAAAACTATTGGCAGAGGATAATGCACTTCTATGGCATTGTATAAGGTAGTATATTAAACGATAATGCCCATTCGATCCCGGAACTTGAGTTGTGGAGATTTGGGGTGAGAATTAAACGATAATGCCCATCCGGGAGAGATACCTTAAATTTTCAGTCTAAGATAGTAATCTTAGATTGAGAGG
>NW_020627426.1:0-620 GCF_003573695.1 Papaver somniferum | reverse complement strand
GGAACTTGTAAAAGTATATTTTCAGGGATAGATAATAACCAGACACTGCTAAGGCATGAAACTCTAGCTAGTTTTGCCAATGAATCTGCTACTTTATTCTTTTCCTTAGGAACATAATTACAATGCCAGGAATTATTTAAAGCAAAGAAACTTTTAATATCCAGAAGCAAGTTAAGAATCCTCCAGTCAGTATTGAGAATATTCTTGTTCACTGCATTTGCTACTACCTGCGAATCCATCTCAAATTCTACCTTTTCCAGCCTCATTTCTTGCGCCCATTTTAGTTCTTCCCATAGACCTTTGCATTCTACTTGTTCTGGGCTCCAAGCTTGTCCTAGGTAGATGCATTTGGAGCCCCTGTGAGTACCTGCAGAATCACGAACTATTAGTCCAATGCAACCATTTTTCATATCATAATGAAATGAACCATCAATATTAATCTTATAAGTATCAAAAGGTGGTGGAGACCAGTGCAGATTAGCTCTACACTGTTTTATGACTTGAGGGATCACACTAGTTGCATTTCTTCGAAGTAGATCGATTTCTACTCTGCATTTATGGATAATTGCATCAGCTGTAGTTTTTAACCCTTTGAAGAACATATCACATATAGTTGTCCA
>NW_020627425.1:0-1872 GCF_003573695.1 Papaver somniferum | reverse complement strand
TGCTTTGTTAATGTAATCTTTTTGGATATTTGGTACTCCTCTATTGTATATTCTCCTTATTATATACCTGTATCAAAACTTCATTTTCCAGCAAATGAGATTAACTTGGGATAACATCCATTTATATATCAAATTATATATCTTATGCGTAAATCTATCTTGTGGGGGCGAATAAGACCCTTCAAAATGTTTGCATTACCATACTTGTCTCTGTTATTCGTCGACAGATGATTGAATGAAGCTATATACCAGATTATATTTTCCTTTGTTATAAATGTACATATTCTTCTTTCCCTTGTTATTATTTAACATATTATATATCTTTTCGTCCTCTTACAAATTTACCTTTGCCTCAGCTATGTTCCTCGCATTCCCAAATTCTCTTGGGAAAAATTCTCTATATCTTATAACCATGCGACCATATTCGCAAGTTATATTCATCCTGCAAAACAATGATTATTAACTTTTATATGATTTTTCTCATAAGGTCTTATTTAGCCTTCCTAATTAAAGGTCTTATTGTGCCTAGTATATGATATTATATCTCTGCGACGAAATCGCATGACGTCATTACGCTTTCGTGCAGTGACCCATTGATCTCGCCTTATCATCTTCTTGTATTATTGCCTATTCAGGATTTATTATTGCGCAAATATGACAAGTATTAACACTCCCGTGAGTAAAAAGCCTCATAACTTTTGCGTCTTTTGGCACAATTCAGCTCCCTAATGAAGGGTGTCGTCTTTATATTCCACCTGATTGCCCCTTCAAGGAGGAGTACCCCTACCGGGTTAGGGCATCCAGTAATACAACAATCAGTTGTTTTCGCGGCCTCTTATCCCTCCACCGATATGGCTTATGGTTACAAGACCGCAACCTAAGTGGGGTTTCGTCGGGCCGAGTGCATCATAGCCAAGACTTGTCAAGAGTGGCCAGGTACGCTCCAGACGCCCCAGGCACCCTTGACTCAACCGTGTACCTCGGCGCCTTTATCGAGTTTCTTCACTCCTTAAGAGAGACCTTTTCACCTTAATCTTTCGATATAGGCGCCTCTCCCGGATGGGTTTTTATTTCATCCCAAATATCCATGATTCGAGCTCCAGGGTCGGTGTAGATTTCACTTGAGCCATGATAACTCACATCCGAATTGTGACGCGCGTTAGGTCTTATTGTTTCCTCTTGCTATATGCGAACTAAGGTGCACACCACAATCAGATAGCTAGGCTCCTTAATTGGAGACTTAATTTCTTATGCCCTCTGCGCAGGTCTTTTATTTCTGGTGCCTTAATTAGGGTCTTATTTTTATCTTTTTCTCATATAATATCACTATGATAAAAAAGATATTTTTCAATTGCATTCATATTCTTGCTTAATACAATTCTGACATCATCTTTCTTTTATTATTCGCTTGACTGATAACCTGAGATAAGTATTTTGCTTTTTTCACCTTCAATGCTTCTTTAAGTTCGCATATGTTATTGGAATAACTATGGAATATGCTCGTCGCGCTTTAGAATCTCTTTATCCAGTAGAAGTACGAAAGCCAGAACATGACCATTAGGAAATCAATCCTGCAAATTATACCCTTGAGAATTTTTTCAAGAACTATGAGGTTGTTATCATGAAGAATGGGTCATCTAAGTGGGGCATTCGCTTGTCAAGAAACGATGGTCTCTCAGAGAATGAAAGAATTATGCGAGATGTTGATTTTCATGACTCTACGAATAACACTGCACGTAGGTCAAATGATATTCGATGGCTAAATTACCCCATCATCTTAGTGGGCCCCTATATAAGTGGCAGGAGTGGAGATGGTTCAACTTTTCCCCTTCATGTGGAATTTCCTGCTTATGATCCTTGGGTATTCAGATT
>NW_020627424.1:0-347 GCF_003573695.1 Papaver somniferum | reverse complement strand
AAAAAAAAAAAAAAATCAGAAAAATACAAAAAAATCAAGTATTTATCAATTCCATCATCTCTTGTTCCAAAAATAAAAAGAGAATTGTCAATGTAAATAAGAGTCATGTAAATAGTCATCTTTTGTGTTTTGGTGTTGTAAGCAAGGAGGGTGTATGCCATTGATGTACAACGCGAGTAATTGTGAAATACCTCCAACTCATTCACAATTTTCGTAAAGTCCGGACAGCTAGCTAGATTTCGACCTCAGTTCTTGGCCTGAGAAACTATCTCTTGGTGATTAGTAGTCATAACTTCAGATCTTTCTTTACACATGTGTAGATACACTTTACACTCTTATCACATGTC
>NW_020627423.1:0-681 GCF_003573695.1 Papaver somniferum | reverse complement strand
AAACAGTTTCTTGCGTTCCAGGTGATATTTATTAATTCTTTTATTTTAGAGGATTATGAGTTATTGATAACAAGCCTACTATGAAACTAAGAATTCACCTATACTTATATGTTTTCTTTTGAACCATCCTCTTAAATGTACTAGTTTTTGTATATTATTAGATGTTTTGAACAGTTTCTACGGTTCCAGGTGACATCTATTAATTCTTTAATTTTACAAGACTATGAGTTATTGATAACAAGCTTAATATGAAACTAAGCATTCACCTATAATTCTTTGTAGTCTTTTGAACCTTCCACTTAAATGTACCAGTTTTTATACATTATTAGATGTTTTAAACAGGTTTTTACGTTCCAGGTGACATCTATTAATTCTTTAATTTTAGAGGACTATGAATTATTGATAACAAGCCTACTATGAAACTATGCAGTCACCTATACTTTTGTGTATTCTTTTTAACCATCCTCTTAAATGTACCGGTTTTTGTATATTATTAAATGTTTAAAACAGTTTCTTGCGTTCCAGGTGATATTTATTAATTCTTTTATTTTAGAGGATTATGAGTTATTGATAACAAGCCTACTATAAAACTAAGCATTCACCTATACTTCTGTGTAGTCTTTTGAACTTTCCTCTTAAATGTACCAGTTTTTGTATATTATTAGATGTTTTAAACAGTTT
>NW_020627422.1:0-562 GCF_003573695.1 Papaver somniferum | reverse complement strand
TACTATGAAACTAAGCATTCACCTATACTTCTGTGTATTCTTTTGAACCATCCTCTTAAATGTACAAGTTTTTGTATATTATTAGATGTATTAAACAGTTTCTAGCGTTCCAGGTGACATCTATTAATTTTTTAACTTTAGAGGAATATGAGTTATTAATATCAAGCCTACTATTAAACTAAGCATTCACCTATACTTCTGTGTATTCTTTTGAACCGTCCTCTTAAATATACCAGTTTTTATATATTATTAAATGCTTTAAACAGTTTCTAGCGTTCCAGGTGATATATATTAATTCTTTAATTTTAGAGGACTATGAGTTATTGATAACAAGACTACTATGAAACGAAGCATTCACCTATACTTCTGTGTATTCTTTTGAACCGACCTCTTAAATATACCAGTTTTTGTATATTATTAAATGCTTTAAACAGCTTCTAGCGTTCCATGTGACATCTATTAACTCTTTAATTTTAGAGGACTATGAGTTATTGATAACAAGCCTAATATGAAACTAAGCATCCACCTATATTTATGTGTATTCTTTTGAACCGTCCTCTTA
>NW_020627421.1:0-671 GCF_003573695.1 Papaver somniferum | reverse complement strand
TACGTCGGATATAACATTCATTAGTGTGTCATCTTGATCGGTTATGATGACCCTCAGTAATTGATTTTTCGGGAACAATAATTTCAATTGTCGTAATGCCCAATGATAATTGTGATCCCTCTCATTTTCCATTAAACACCAAACCAATGTGAATGATACCTTGTCCGATGTTTTCCCTACGATGTTGAACAACGACATGTTGTATTTGTTTGTCTTGTGGGTGCAATCCATTATAAGGACACCACAACATGTATGAGCCAATTGTGAAAGCAAAGGATGCACAATGAATATTTGAAGGGGGTTTGTTGTCCGATCCTCTTTTAATGATACGCGTGTAGTTGTGACCCAAACTATCTTCTCAAATTCTTGCATAACGGTCCTCCCTTCCCATTCCACCCTTCTAATGGTTGCCTGTGCGCTATAAATTATACTTAGGGAAGAAACGTTCTGATCATCCTTTTCTATAAAGCCTCTGAGAATCACTCTTGGTTTGATACATTATTTGGTCATTATATTTAGATCCTCGAATTCATGAGGTTTTAGCTTCGCCACTAGGGAGTGACCAACAAAATCGTTCGGATCCCGGTGGTTATGACAGCCAAACCACACCGTACAATCCCATTCCTTTTCTTTGTCTCTTAGATGGAATACAAGCTTAAATGGGAAATTAT
>NW_020627420.1:0-397 GCF_003573695.1 Papaver somniferum | reverse complement strand
TTCCTTTTGTGTATATTTTGCTAATCCAATATGATCTCGGCTGAAATATGTTGGATTTTTGCCTTGAATAACGGAGTTTTAATTCTGCTTTCGCCGAAATCGGGTATTCTCTCTCCTTTTACTCTACTCAGCATGTCCCTTTCCATATGTTGTTTTATAATTCTTTCCATATTCTGAAACATTGAGGACAATGTTTAGTTTAGGTTTGGGGGTATAGAGTAGATACCATGATAATATGCTATGATTAAAAACGAACTCCTTCTTCTTTTTGAAAAAAAAAAAAAATTAAAAAATCAAAATGAAAAAAAATTAAAAAATGAAAAATCATAAAAAATGGAGCTCATTTACCTTGAAATGTTGACTCTTGTGCAAATATGTATTTTTATTAGGAGTCTTA
>NW_020627419.1:0-1412 GCF_003573695.1 Papaver somniferum | reverse complement strand
CTCTCACATTGTATGTCAAGCATACATTGTAGTTAGGATAACCCTGTGATTGATGGTGCTGCAGCTCATGATTAATGTTTATTGTTCAAACCTTAGACTAGTTGTGCTCTAATCAGACAGTTAGTGCTATGGAAGAACATTTTAGCTATAATTAGATTATCCTTTAGGAAGGTTTAATCATCTAAGTGGCTTATCTGCGGGTAGTTGCAGTGTGAGAGCCCCAATTACTACAAGGACTAGACTTAACTTAGTGACCCTAAATCCTTCTCTTAAAACCACCTCTTTGATAAGCAGCAGGCTCGAACCTCCACTGCTATCTAGATAGTTAGCTGAGGCTAGAATCTCACTAATATCTAAACAAGGGGCAAGAACATGAGTTAGCATTGAAAATTTACTTAGCATAGGTTAGAGGTGGAATCAAAAGCCTTAGTGATTAAGCCTAAAGTCACTGTTTCTTTCCCTCACTGCCTCACTGCAACTGTTTTACTTTGTTTCTTTGGCTCTTTACTTCACTGCCTTAGGCTCATTGCCTTTGTCCCTTTGCTTCACTGTCACTAGCTCAGAATTATCTAGGAAACTTCAACTCACACACACCTTGTCTCTGTGGATCGACCCGTATTTGCATTGTTCTACACCTCGACACCGTGCACTTGCGGTATTAGTTTGTGACTCTTTTAGAGAGCCACCAAGTTTTTGGCGCCGCTGCCGGGGACTTGGTTGTGTTGTGTTGAATTTTTCTTGGCTGTTTTTGCATGTTAGTTCATTTGCATCATTGCATACTCTTTTGCATATTGTTTCATTCTAGCATACTCATCATGCATTGCATTCTTGCATTTTAGTGTAACTTGCTGTTTTAGTAGCTGCTGTGTAGTGCAGCTGAACTTCTTAGCTTCTAGCAAGAAACTAATCTCATTCCTTGAGCTATCAAGTTTTTGGCGCCGTTGCCGGGGACTTGGCATTGTGTGGTTGCTGTTTTTCCTTGCTTTCTTTCACTTGCATATCTTGCATTTAGTATAATCATTTAGCTCATCATAACTTGCATTTTCATCTTTGCATAATTTTTCATCTTTGCATAATTTTCCCTTGTTGTTCTTGCTGTTCTTAACAGCTTCTGTTGTTTTTCTTTCCTTGCTCATTTGCTTGCTGTTGCTCTTAGCTTGCAGCTGCACTTGCATCATTTGCTGTTTACATTGCATTCTTGCTGTTTGCATCTTCATCTAGTTGTTTGCTTGTTGTTCTTGCACAGCATCAGAGCATCTTCTTGCCTGTTGCTTTAGTGCACTGCTGTGAACTGCTTAGCCCATTTGCACCTTTGTTGCTGAATCTGCCCTTGGTGCTGCTGCTGCTTGCACTGCCTCTGCTGTTGCTGGTGAACTGGTGGAACTGAGGCTGTTACTTTCCCCTGTTGCTGC
>NW_020627418.1:0-2443 GCF_003573695.1 Papaver somniferum | reverse complement strand
AGAAATACCCTTTAACTAGTCCCATTGTTGCAACTTGCAACCCAATATGCAAGCCCAGTTATTACAATTCTAAAAGTGACCTCTACTATTGTGTTGTGCTTGTGAAACTGGATTATGGTGCAGATTTTCGAATTTTCTGTTAGTCTAGAAATATTAGAGATACCGAAAATATATTTGGTTAATATTGATACGTGAATAATGTCAACATTAAGATTTGAGCATCTTTACAGAAATTATGAAAACCGAATTTTGCTATTTATTGCATATCTTGAGAATATTTTCGCTTTTGGAAATTCCTTGGTGTCCAAACTTCCTTGATCTATAAAAACGTATATTTACATCTCTAGCAAACTAATCCTTCATGACAGCACTGGTGTAGCTGCCTATTTGGAGAGGAGAGTAACCTAATTAGGCGAAATCTCTGACGTCCGTGCAGTTTAAAGTCTTCTTTGGGATTGAGAAGCTCTATTAGTACCGTTGGTGGGAAACTAGAAGATTGCATTGTTATTTAAGTTTTCGATTATTGATTTGTTTGACTAACGTTTGTTGAATCTTTTATTTCACCTAGTTTGTTTATTCTTGAGAACCTTCTCATACGATATAAGGCTCACTCAAACTAGATCAAAGATCAACGTTTCTACGGACTAAGTCTTTCTAGATCCGTAAGATAGATTCATTGATTTTCCATTGTTAACAGACTCCGTTCTATGCGACAAATCAATAAGGAATTAAGTTTGTTTTTGTAGGTTGTTACTTTGAAGATTAAACCGAAGATCGAAGACTTTTGTTCTTGTGTTTTGATTTTTTGGGTGTAAGTTTCCGTGACTTGATGTTCGGGGATCAAAGAGGTTGTTTTTTTGTAAAAAACATAAGCCTTTTTAAGATCAACAAGTAGTTTATGATTCTATCATAAACCTTGTAATCAAGACTGATTATTTTGGTAATCATTGTCTTGTTTGATCTTGTAATCGAGGAACTTCGGATCTGGTAGCAGGTCTTAAAAATTGAAGATCATTAACTACGCTTATATCATATATTTCGGTATTGTGATTAAAAAGTGAGTTTTGTTAGCAAACAGTTGATCCTTTACTATTTGGAATATGATCCAAAGGAATCCTGTCTTGAAAGATTGAACCATTAAGAAGATAGATTAGATTTAAGTCCTAAAGAGAAAACATGTTCTACTAGGATATCTAATATCAAATATCAATAAAGAACTCTGGTTCTGCTAGATATTGTCAAAACAAGAATACTGCTGAAGCTGAGTAACTAGGATTTAAGTTCACTTAGCAGTGTCTACAAGAAGTTGCATGTTTACTTTTTGTAGCTTCTTAATTCATTGAGTATTCAAATCTGGACTAGGTCCCGGGGTTTTTCTACAAGATTGTAGTTTTCCTCATTAACAAAATTCTGGTGTGTGCTTTACTTTATTTTCGCATTATAATTATTTTTATATTATAATTAAAGTAATTACACTTGTACGTTAACTAGGCACTTGATATTTATCTTATAAGGTTTCGGTTATCAAGTGAACACTTTGTTGTAGTATTGTCTCGATTTCATATCCATAGACGATCACACAAAGTGTATTGGATTTCTCCACTTGTATGATATAATTATTCATGTGTTAGGCCAACTGTGTTGAAATATTCCTTGAGTGATCTTTTCTCCAAGAGGTTTATACACGGTAGAGATTGAATAGGTTGTGATCAAATAAAAAGATTGTGGTGTATTTGGGTACCCTCGTCTTTTCACCCAATCTTGGATATTTAAACAGTACTTTTTAGATTTTAGGATATTAAAAGAGTATATTACTTTATATTGATAATTAACTCAAGAAAAAAAATTCAAGGGTTATTTAATCAAGTTTGTGTTTTTTACCCTTGCATCCTTAGGAGCGACCTCAAAGAAATTAGGGGCGACTTTTTTATACCCATCCAAGGGCAGGGGCTATGTGATGACCTAATGATAGGTAAAATAGTTTTATACCCTTTGACTAATCAAGGAATAAATACATATACCTTATTGCAGTGGAAATATGGGGAAGATAAGGAGGCAGAGGAAAGTTTCTATTAATTAGAATCAACTGTGTTACATCCATATATTCCTTTATATAGAAATAGGAAGAAGACCCTAGACACTATATTGGGCCGCACATCCATGGGATACAAGCCCTACAACACTCTTCCTTGTGCGGTCCAGTAGAAATTCACATATAGTTCTTCGAGTATAGTTCTTCAAATGTTATCCTCTCCTTCGAGTATAGTTCTTCAGTGGGATAAAACCTTGGTACAACTCTTCACATGTAGTACTTCACATGCTGTCTCGTACTTTACATGTAGTTCATCACATGCAATACTATCTTCAAAGATTGACGAGTTTAAGTTAATTAGGTCGTTAAAACTTTATCAGGAAGACCCAGAGGGACAAAACCTGAACTAAA
>NW_020627417.1:0-956 GCF_003573695.1 Papaver somniferum | reverse complement strand
CAGTTATCATTTATCGTTCTTCTTGTAACAGCTGAACAGCGCCTTTGCAACAGTTATTTATGTTGCGATTTTTCTGTTCAATTGTTTTACACCTTTTCATCATTTGTAAACCACTTTTTGAGCAATAAATAATTATTTTGAGAGCATTTTTACTATGATGAGTTAAACCCCAACACTGGGACGACGGAGGAGGTCGAGCTTCATACATGGGTAATTTTATTAATTCTTTTTTAAGACTTTTGCATTAAAAATTAATTGAAATATGATTTGATTAAATTGGATGTTATTTGATTAGATGGGTCATGCTTAGCTTAGGTGATTTGATGTTCCATGCTTAACACTTACAGCCAATGTTTTGAGAATCTACTTTGGCAAAATAAGAGTCCATATATGTTTTGAGCGATTATTGTTGAGAATAAATCATTGAACCCTATGTTATGAAGATTGGCCGAATCATTAGTTCCATTACCTCTCTACCAATTTGTTAATATTTTTGTATATATTTGTATTTTTAAATCTTTACAAGTCCGAGCAACGAACTTTTACTACCACTTTCAAAACTAAAACAAAACCCTACCAGGAAAGTCAGTTCTATGAGTTCCTCAAAAGTTATGATTCAGAACAAATGTCTTAACAGTCTAAGAGAAGATCAGAATCGTTCCATCTTCAAAAAGGGAGTTAATAATTCATTTGATGTGAACAGGGTACCAGGAAGAAGCCGATTTCCTTCAGGTAAGAATCAATTCTCTGAGTCATATTTTTGTAAGGATAAATTTTATGACTACTTTTTACATCATAATGGTTTTCCTCCAACATTTCGTAAGAAAAAGGATAACCAAATGCAATGTTCATTTAATGAGCCAATGGCCAATACTTGTGTCAAATAATCACAAGGTTGAAATCTCACTTGTGAAATCCTAGCTGCGTGAGAAATGATTAGGTATACTTATTTGTAA
>NW_020627416.1:0-615 GCF_003573695.1 Papaver somniferum | reverse complement strand
GTTGACTAGGTACTAGGATCGGTTCCTCACATATATTGGTATCTAACTTATATGTGTTGCACATGTCCATAGGATCGGTTCCCCTTTCTGCTATAAACCTTGTTGCACCTCATACAAGGATCGGTTCCTTTTGATGTACTGCACCTCTTACTAGGATCGGTTCCCTTTCCTTTACTAGGATTGGTTCCCTTTCCCTTGCAAGGATCGATTCCCTTTCCCTTACAAGGTCAGACATACAAAATCCGATCATACCACAGGTGATTACTTAAGATTGGTTTTCCTAATAAAAGTTATACCAATACATAAGTCAGGCCTTTGTTAACAGTTCTACCAGGAACACAACAAGTTGTGAGCGATTATACTCTATCACACATATTGGTTGTTCATAAGATATCCAATGAATAAAAAAACCAATAACACCTGGAAATTTCCTTTTTGGTTCACAAACAAGTTTATGAACTTACTTCCTTAGAACACATGTAAACATTGTTCCCTATGATGAAATCCTCACCTCATACCCATACATAATCACAATATCATTCAAATGATTATGGCGATGTCTTATCTACAAAGTTTAATGGTTAAGCAATAAACCTCGTATTGTATTCCTTAATA
>NW_020627415.1:0-1265 GCF_003573695.1 Papaver somniferum | reverse complement strand
AATTATTTCCCAATGACTAGACAAGGACGAGCCCGAAGGCTCTGAGTCGATGAGTTATCATATTTATATCATTTTATGTCTATTTTACTTCCACATGATGATTTTATATGCAATGCGAATATTGTTTGTGAACCTGAGTATATCATCGTTATTTCTGTGTTCACAAAAAGATAACTAGGCAAGGAAGAAATGAACAAATAGATGGGGTGGAGAAAGATTTTCTTTTTCGCTTGTATTTAGGAAAATTGACCACCATATAGGATTGAGGATGTCTTCCCACAACACCACGGATGAAACTAACCATATTATCATTGGAGAAGCTCTAATATAGGACCCCATAGTTAAAAAACTATCTCCAATGGTGAAATGTTTAATCCTTAGGATATTTTATATGATAAATTCTTAATCGTTTATCTTTACTTAACTAATTTCCAAAAAAATAATATAATTGAAAATATGACGTGAAGGTGCAAGTGAAGGTGTAAATAAGACTTTCTTTAAACACCTTCATATTTATTTTCCCATTTCTCATAGTTTGTAGGATTTAACCATTAAAGATGGATTCATGTTTATTGGGGATCTAAAATTCTACGTGTCATGAAAAAAAAAAGATTCATCCTCTATTTGAGATGCTCTTACCGATTATAGTCGGGCAATTGTATCTTCACAGGAATATAAATACTTCTTTATAAAAGAAAAAAAAGGTAATCAGCTGTTGTCATCTAAATCATCTGCAGCTAATTTGGTAATTTGAAAGGATTGTGTCTTACGTAACAACAATAATGGACACTGCAGGACAGAACGCAGACGTCATAAGGCTCTCCTGTATCTTTTCATTCTCGTCGATCTAAATATGCCGTCATTTCTATATATAAAAAATGAGCGCTACCCCACTGCTTCTTATAAAAATGACTCGAGACTGGGAGTCCACCATACTGTATGTTTTTTTGGTGCTAAACGAATTGGTAAATGGTATTGGTTTGCTAGTCCATCTTATAAAACAAACAATACCGCCACTAAACAATTTATAGAACCTATTTAGTTATTGGTTTGCTAGTCGATTCTTCATGATCTTATCCGTCCCACTAAAAGCATATCAAATATAAAAGCATATCAAATATAAAAATTGATATGCTCAAATAATACAACCACTAAAAGCATATCAAATATAAAAATTGTTCTATAGTAATAGAAGGCCAATAATTTTTTTTTTTTATAAATAACCATGGAAATCCCTATGTTACACAGAAAATCCAAAACAAAAG
>NW_020627414.1:0-406 GCF_003573695.1 Papaver somniferum | reverse complement strand
AAATTAATTCCAACTCATAAGTAGACCACTTCTTCCTTGTATCTGAATTCTTTTCACTATAGTATGCAACTGGATGTCCTTCCTGAGATAACATAACACCAATGCCAACAACAGAAGCATCACAATGAATCTCAAAAGGTTTATCAAAATTTGGCATGGTAAGAACAGGTGCGCTGCACAATTTTTCCTTAAGAAGATTACAGCTCTTATCTGCTTCTTCAGTCCACTCAAAAGTATCATACTTCAAACAATCTGTCAAACCAGCTGCAATGGTACTAAAGTTTCTCACAAATCTTCTATAGAAAGAAGCTAACCCATGAAAACTTCTTACTTCACGAGTAGATGTTGGAGTAGGCCAATCCACAATTGCCTTAACTTTAGAATCATCCACAGAAATACCAGTATC
>NW_020627413.1:0-457 GCF_003573695.1 Papaver somniferum | reverse complement strand
TTCTCTCCCATTTGGATCGGAGAATTTATGGAGGAAATCGGGTTTTAAATTTCCAGAAACCACACGATTATATAGCCAAAGGGAATAGGCCGCGCCTAAAATCATTCCAAGCGCTGCTAATGTGGCTTCTAAGCTATTTCTTTGGAAAGCTCCTACTAAGATGGGAAATTCCCCGATAAAGCTGCTAGTACCTGGTGAACTCATATTGTCCAAAGTGGAAGATAAAAAAATGATAGAGAGATTCGACATGGTGCTCACTGAACCTCCGTAATATCTAACAAGTCGAGTCTTATGTCAGTCATATAAAACACCAACACATAGAAAAAGGGATGGAGGAACCGGTCCATGACTTGACATCGGTGGAATGATACCTCCAATTCCTTGTATGTTCGGACTAAACATACCAATAGTCACCAGATTCATATGAGCTACAGGGGAGTAGGCAATAATCTTCTTA
>NW_020627412.1:0-387 GCF_003573695.1 Papaver somniferum | reverse complement strand
TAGTCCTCTCATGGCCAGGTTTCGATCTCAGAGCCAGTTTGTTTCTCGAAGTTGACGAATTCGTGTGTGTTTAGTGTTTTTGAGAATATTCCCATCGAATCTTGCCCTGCAACTGCTAAAGATTCATCGTTCTTACGAAGTTCCAGACTTATAGTAGTCCTCTCAAGGCCATGTTTCGAACTCGGAGCCAGTTTATTTCTCGAAGTTGACGAATTCGTGTGTGTTTTGGGTTTTTGAGAATATTCCCTTGGAATATCTTGTCGTGCATCTGCTAAAGATCCATATCGTTCTTACGAAGATCCAGACCTATAATAGTAATCTCATGGCCAGGTTTCGATCTCAGAGCCAGTTTGTCTCTCGAAGTTGACGAATTCATGTGTGGTTAGG
>NW_020627411.1:0-474 GCF_003573695.1 Papaver somniferum | reverse complement strand
AAAAAAAAAAAAAAAAAAAAAAAAAAAAAAAAAAAAAACGATGTATATATTCAGAAAAAAAAATATCAGAAAAATACAAAAAAATAAAAAAATAAAAAAAAATCATGTATTTATCAATTCCATCCTCTCTTGTTCCAAAAATAAAAGAGAGTAGTCAATGTAAATAAGAGTCATGTAAAGAGTCATCTTTTGTGATTTATTGTAATAAGCAAGGAGGGTGTATGCCATTGATGTACAACGCGAGTAATTGTGAAATACCTCCAACTCATTCACAATTCTCGTAAAGTCCGGACAGCTAGCTAGATTTCGACCTTGGTTCTTAGCCTGAGAAACTATCTCTTGGTGATTAGTAGTCATAACTTCAGATCTTTCTTTACACATGTGTAGATACACTTTACACTCTTATCACATGTCCTTTTTTTGTTATCAGTGCTAGGATTGTGCCTTGATAGCTAGATTGACATCTCCATTTTG
>NW_020627410.1:0-325 GCF_003573695.1 Papaver somniferum | reverse complement strand
AATAACTTCTCTAATTGTTCCGTCAATCAAAGACTTGATGTAGCCATCGCAGTGACTTGAGCTGTCAACTGCTCCATGAATAATTTTCTTTTTTGTGATCGAGTTAGGGTCATACAAGGAGCGAAACCGTTGTGATACCAATGATAAGAACTGAGTTCTTATCACGGCCAGCAGGAACGATTGCTTTTGCAGACAAGGGAAACAAGGTAATAAACAAGAAGTCTATTGAATATTCGATGCTATTACAAGACCTGACAGACTCTATATATAGACTCAAGAGAAAGACTGATTCCTAATATAACCCCTAAACTTACTCCTGAAGTTA
>NW_020627409.1:0-489 GCF_003573695.1 Papaver somniferum | reverse complement strand
TCTTAAAATTTTATTTTCAAATCTAGGGACGGGCTATAGCTCGGGTTAGCCCAGTACTAGGCCCGTTCCTGATTCATGTGACGATTCAATCATGAAGTATGGATATATATGCATATACAGATATGTGTTATTGAATAGATGGGATCTATCGAGGAGAAAACGAAATCCAGGGCCAGAAAACCCTTACTTATCTTCTTTCCTAATTAAATTTACTCTTGGTTCCTCTTTGTATTTCTTCTCTGTGAACGAAACGGAACCTAATATACTTCTCATCGATGGTGAATATCCAAAGAGAGACCTGAAAAGTCATATCAAATATAATTTTTTTAGGCCACCGTCGAGATTTGATACGGTTGTAAATATCAAACAAATAATCTTTTAAGATTATAAAGCCACGTGGCGCCACCTAACACTGGGTGCATATGGATGCATTAGATTGGGCGCCATATTTTAAAAAGAAATTTTAATTCCAATCACAACCATAAGTTA
>NW_020627408.1:0-557 GCF_003573695.1 Papaver somniferum | reverse complement strand
TTCATACCATCTCTGTCTTGCAAACCATGGTATATTATCCCCTTCCAAAGCAGTTATAACACTCATAGAATCAGTCCTTACAAGCACATCTCTGTAACCCCATTGAACTGCCCAATCTAAGCCAATTAGAATGTTATATAATTCCGCCAAAAAATTAGAAATAACACCAAGGCCAACACACATTGCTCCCACCACTTCACAAGTTGAATTCCTAGCCATCACTCCAGCTCCGGCCACCCCTGGGTTACCTCTAGAAGCTCCATGACAGCACAACAAGAGTTGATTTTGCATTGGAGGCTGCCAAAGACACTCAACAGGTTCCAACATCTTAACCTTACGACATTTAACTCTGAAAAAATCCAATATCTCCAGATCTTCAACCCTGTTAAGCATACATCCCTTCATTCTATCTGAGTATTCAAGAATGAAATTAAACACACGCTTCTTGAAGAAATTCCAGCAAGGTTTCTTCTTCTCATAAACCATCTTATTCCTTTGAAACCACAGTTCTGAACGCACCACCAGATTGGAGACAAGCCACAGATCTTTAACCATTC
>NW_020627407.1:0-769 GCF_003573695.1 Papaver somniferum | reverse complement strand
TAGTAAAAATTGCATTTCTATGTACGTTGATTCAAGAAAATATGAAGGAAGCCAAATTTCACAATAGAAGAAGGATGAAAGACCATGCAGAACTAATCCAAATCCTAACAAATTTCATCTATCTTGAATCAAATAGAAAGACAAAGCCAGCACAAAAAGAAAGAGTTCATAAAAATGTTGAATTTAATATACGTTAACTCAAAAAAGTCTACACACTTCGTTATAAGTCAGAAATTAATTTCTGAGACTAAATTGTAAACTAGATAAACTCATCTTTAACAGAAAAAGTTTGAAAAATATATTGTAATTACAATTAATATGTTCCAAGGCAATACGTGTAGTAAAAATTGCATTTCTATGTACGTTGATTGAAGAAAATATGAAGGAAGTCAAATTTCACAAAAGAGGAAGGATGAAAGACCATGCAGAACGAATCCAAATCCTAACAAATTTCATCTATCTTGAATCAAATAGAAATACAAAGCCAACATAAAGAGAAAGAGTTCATAAAAATGTTTAATTTTATATAAGTTAACTCAAAAAAGTCTACACATTTCGTTATAAGTCGGAAATTGATTTCTGAGACTAATTTGCAAAAAAGATAAACTCATCTTTAACAGAAAAAGTTTGAGAAATGTATTGTAATTACAATTAATATGTTCTAAGGAAATACGTCTAGTAAAAATTGCATTTCTATGTACGTTGATTCAAGAAAATATGAAGGAAGTCAAATTTCACTATAAAAGAAAGATGAAAGACCATGCATAAC
>NW_020627406.1:0-573 GCF_003573695.1 Papaver somniferum | reverse complement strand
TTGGCTTTAACGAATCCCCTGGCTAGTAGATACTAGTGCTACGAAATTTAATTAACTTAGAGCTTTTTAGGGTTTTTCCAGAGCTCTTTAGATATTTTAGGGCTTTTTAGAGTTTTTAGAGATTTTTTAGAGTTTTCAAGGCTTTTTTGAGGACTTTCAAAATTGATCTTCACTATTGTAAGGAATGGTTATTATCATTCTTTAGCGAATCTCCTAGCTTGTACATCCCAGTGCCACGGAATATAATTAAGTTTTAAGCTTTTCAAAGCTTTTTGGAGTCTTCCTAAGCCTTTTAGAGTTTCTGAGAGCTCTTTCAGAGCTCTTTAGTGTTTTCAGGGATTTTAGGAAACATTCAAAGATAATCTTAATTATTGTAGGGTATTTTGTTAGTATTATTCTTTATAAAGAATTAAGTTACTTACAATTGGCTTTAACGAATCCCCTGGCTAGTAGATACTAGTGCTACGAAATGTAATTAACTTAGAGCTTTTTAGAGTTTCTCAGAGCTCTTTTAGGGCCCTTTAGGGGTTTTAGAAAACATTCAAAGATAATCTTCATTGTTGTAGGGAATTT
>NW_020627405.1:0-303 GCF_003573695.1 Papaver somniferum | reverse complement strand
GTATGGATCACTGGATAACAGTATCTAGTGAAGTGTCTAGAATTTTCCTTTGAAGGTACGTATAAATACAATTTTCGTCAGATATTTCACAATATTAAAGACATTATTTGAACTGAAACATATAAACATTTACTTTTCTACTGAAATGGACTCTTTTCTGCTTTCGAATTGGTATGGATCACTGGATAACAATATCTGGAGAAGTGTCTAGAATTTTCCTTTGAAGGTATGTATAAATAAAACTTCCATCGGATATTTCACAATAATAAAGATATTATTTGAAATCAAACATTTAAACAGTTA
>NW_020627404.1:0-1395 GCF_003573695.1 Papaver somniferum | reverse complement strand
TCTAAAGCCCTTGACAACTAGTCTTGCATTATACTTGTCTATCGTTCCATCAGTTTTCAATTTCCATTTGAAAACCCATTTCTTACCTGAAGGTTTACAACCTGGAGGTAAATCCACTATCTTATATGTGTGGTTTTGCATGATGGAATCGATTTCACTATCAGTGGATTCTTTCTAGCACGGAGCTTCTGGTGTAGCCATAACTTGTTTAAATATTTCAGGTTCATCCTCTAACATACAAGCTACAAAATCTTTACCAAAAGACTTAGCAATTCTTCCTCGTTTGCTTCTTCGAGGTTCTTCGATAATTTCTTGTTCTTGTTGATCGGGTTATTGCGAAGTACTTGTATTTTCATCTTCACTAACATTTTTCCTATTGAGAGGATTGTTAGTTTCTGGTTTCCATGGAAACACATTTTCAAAGAATACTGCATCCCTTGACTCTAAAACTGTGTTCACATGTATATCTTCAATTCCTGATTTATGAACCAGAAATCTATATGCACTACTATTCTCAGCGTACCCTATGAAAATACAATCCATTGTTTTTGGTCCTATCTTGACATTTTTAGGACGCGGTACTGCTACCTTTGCCAGACACCCTCACACTTTCATGAATTTATATGAAGGTTGTCGACCTTTCCATAATTCATACGGGGTTTCAGACTTTATCTTGTGGGGTACCTTATTCAAAAGATAATTTGTTGTAAGTACAACCTCCCCCACAAGTTGTCGGGTGCTCCAGCGTTAATTAAAAGAGCATTCATCATCTCTTTTAAAGTACGGTTCATCCGTTCGGCAATACCATTCGACTGTGGCGAATAAGGAGGCGTTACTTGATGAATAACACCATTTTTTGTACAAATCTCGTCTAATGTAGATTTATACTCAGTGCCTCTATCGCTTTTCAGAATTTTAATTTTTCTGTTTAGTTGATTCTCAACTTCATTCTTATAAAGTTGAAATTTATCAACTGCTTCATTATTGCTTCTTAATAAGGAAACACGACAATACCTTGTACTATCGTCTATAAACGTGACAAAATAGTTTTTGTCACCCTGGGTTTGTACCATCTTTAAATCACACAAATCAGTATGAATTAAATCCAATGGTTCCGTATCCCTTTCAACTGCATGAAAAAGAGATTTGGTGAACTTAGCCTCAACACAGACTTCACACCATTTAGTTGAATCTATGTCGAATTTGGGCAACAACTCCATGCTGATTAATTTCTTTAATGAACCATAATTAACATGACCCAATCTCTCATGCCAAACAGAGGACGACTCAACGATATAAGCCAAAGGGGCGACCTCGTTTCTTTTAGGCACAACAGGCCTAACTGAGTAGTTTCCACTTTCGTACGACATTGTCCAGAACCAAATATCACAGTTA
>NW_020627403.1:0-839 GCF_003573695.1 Papaver somniferum | reverse complement strand
ATTCAAGATAGATGAAATTTGTTAGGATTTGGATTAGTTCTGCCTGGTCTTTCATCTTCTTCTATGGTGAAATTTGACTTCCTTCATATTTTCTTGAATCAACGTACATATAAATGCAATTATTACTAGACGTACTGCCTTAGAACATATTAATTGTGATTCCAATACATTTTTCAAACTTTTTCTGTTAAAGATGAGTTTATCTAGTTTATAATTTAGTCACAGAAATCAACTTCCGACTTATAACAAAGTGTGTAGACTTTTTTGAGTTAACGTATAAAAAATTCAACATTTTTATAAACTCTTTATTTTTGTATTGGCTTTATCTTTCAATTTGATTCAAATACATGAAACTTGTTAGAATTTGGATTAGTTCTGCCGGGTCTTTCATCCTTCTTCTATTGTGGAATATGACTTCCTTCATATTTTCTTTAATCAACGTACATAGAAATGCAATTACTAGACGTAACGCACATAAAATTCAACATTTTTCAAACTTTTTCAGTTAAAGATGAGTTTATCTAGTTTACAATTTAGTCTCAGAAATCAACTTCCGATTTATAACGAAGTGTGTAGACTTTTTTGAGTTAACGTATATAAAATTCAACATTTTTATGAACTCTTTATTTTTGTGTTAGCTTCGTCTTTCTATTTGATTCAAGATAGATAAAATTTGTTAGGATTTGGATTAGTTCTTCTTGGTCTTTCATCTTCTTCTATTGTGAAATGTGCCTTCCTTCATATTTTCTTGAATCAACGTACATAGAAATGCAATTTTTACTAGACGTAATGCTTTAGAACATATTATTTGTGATTACAATAAGTTTTTCAAACTTTTT
>NW_020627402.1:0-332 GCF_003573695.1 Papaver somniferum | reverse complement strand
CAAATAGTAAATTTTGGGTGGAAATAGTAATTTTTCTGGGTTCCTCCGGGACATTTCTGTGACGCTTCCGGTGCATTTATGGGGTGCCTTTAACACTTTATATTGGGGTGTAAAACACCACTTTTTGAGCCCATTTCGCCACAAGGACTTATTTCTCTAAAATTTCCTACAAGAACACAAAATGACACAATAAGTACTCAATCGAGTCTAACAATACAGAAAATTGAGAACAAAATAGACACATAAATGCGTCTATCAAATACCCCCAAACTTATTATTTGCTAGTCCTCGAGCAAAACTAATAAAAAATAAATAAAACCGAGTTAATCTCG
>NW_020627401.1:0-578 GCF_003573695.1 Papaver somniferum | reverse complement strand
AAGATTAGGAAATTGATGTAATCCTAAGGGAATTAGAAGTCATCTAGTTCTAAGAAAAGGAAAGACATGTAATAAGGTAATAGGAGTAGGAAAAGGAATTCATAGTTCTATATATATATGATCACCAAAGTTGTGGTTGATCATATGAGCAAGATTAAAGCTTGTGTTTAGTTTTGAGAGATTTTCTAAACATCAATAAAGAGAGTTGTCTTTATATAAGCTAAGTTTCATCTTGCAGTTGCCATTAATTGGTATCAGAGCGTGTTTCTGAGCCATGGAAAACGAAACCACCATTGTGGGTGCAAAATAGTTCACGCCACCATCAATACAGGTTCCAATCCTCAACGCCACAAACTACACAGTATGGGCCATGAGAATGAAGGTACTGATCAAAATCTACAAAGTTTGGGAAACAATTGATCCTGGTATATTGGACCCATACAAAAATAATGTTGCCATTGGATTACTCTTTCAAGCAATACCAGAATGTCTTGTTTTACAAGTTGGTGAACAGGAAACTTCAAAGAAAATTTGGGATGCAATAAAGGCACGTAATCTCGGAGCTGATCGAGTTAAAG
>NW_020627400.1:0-605 GCF_003573695.1 Papaver somniferum | reverse complement strand
TTGATGATTGTGAGCATGTTGTGACACGTGTAGAAGACTTAGGAGATGTTGATGTGATTAGTAATGATGTGTCTATCGTCCTACATAAGTCACAATCTGTTGGCCTTCCACCCAACCTAGATTTGGTTTGTACCCATATTGTCAAACCGATTTTTCTGAGAGTCCCTAGTCTAGGTTTGGAACTGTGTGCTTCCCAAGTCCTTTTGGACTATTTTGCTTCTAAGTATAATACATTTGAGGAACCACAGTTGGAATTAGCATGTGTACCCGTCCCTAGCAAAGTTCATTTCGAGTTAGACCTTGTACATGATGAACCCCCAAAACTGCGAGATTTTGTTTCCAAAATTTTATCCGTTGAAAAATCCAGGTTTGGGGGTAGCTCATTTTGTTTCACAGCTTCACTTGCATGCCTATCATATTATTATTGTGTGAAGCTGTTGAAACCTCTACACTTTGTCTTTTGGGTTGATCCTCAACTCTTTAGATTGTTAGTGTATGGTGAATTTTTGTATATAATCCAGTAGATAAAATTTCTTAAAACCCTTTTGTTCCTTTTGTATATATTTTGCTAATCCAATATGATCTCGGCTGAAATATGTTGGATT
>NW_020627399.1:0-893 GCF_003573695.1 Papaver somniferum | reverse complement strand
ATGCATCAAGTCTCGATGATACGCGAAGCTGAGCCGTGGGATGCGGAAATGATAGATTGATCTAACGGCTACAAGTGAAGAGTCTGGTATCGACCGTCGGATGCCTGATACAACGAAACTGACGGCTCAAGATGGAGTTAGGTGCTGTAGTGTTAGACAGGAGCTTCAGACTTTGATGCACTATGATGAAGCGACCGTAGGATGCTGAGATGATCCAATCTGACGGCTGAAGATGAAGGCGGGTATGGATATTGGAAATGGGTTTGGGTGAGGGTTTTGGGCCTTGGGTATGCCAAGTCCATATCTTCTTTAAGGACAATTCTTCCTCTTCAAGTCCACTTCCAGTTGATCCGGCTCTTGTAAACATCATTCTTCGCTGCCTTTCTGCGGGAGTCTTTGTCGTTTCTTTGTTCTTTTTGCTCCTTGAGTTAATCAGGCTTTCTTTAGTACCTAAAAATGCAAAATTAATTAAGAAAAGTATTTATTCTTGAAAACAATGAAAATACAGAATATGGGATAAAATGTAGAATTAATGCACAAAAGATGAGTTAAATGCCAAGAAAAATATATAGAAATATACACATTTTAGCACTCATCAAATACCCCCAAACCTGAATTTTACTTGTCCTCAAGTAAAACAAAACTAAGGAAATCCTAACTATACCACTGTCGCTGGTCTCTCGATTGCATTTAGCGAATGCAATAAGCCTTTTAAACCACTAAGTGTCCCTAGTGGACGAGTGAAGTCTCGTGAAGGTTTGCTTAGAACGTACCTACAAAGTTCTAGGACAAAATACAAGCTCAGATTCCATGAAATGTGACATGTGCAAGACAGTAGAAGCTCACAGCAAAATGGAGATGTCAATCTAGCTATCAAAGGCACAATCCTAGCA
>NW_020627398.1:0-722 GCF_003573695.1 Papaver somniferum | reverse complement strand
ATAACGAAATGTGTAGATTTTTTTGAGTTAAAGTATATAAAATTCAAAATTTTTATGAACTCTTTCTTTTGGTGTTGGCTTTGTCTTTCTATTTGATTCAAGATAGATGAAATTCGTTAGGATTTGGATTAGTTCTGCATGGTCTTTCATCCTTCTTCTATTTAGAAATCTGACTTCCTTCATATTTTCTTGAATCAACGTACATAGAAATGCAATTTTTACTAGGCGTATTGACTTAGAACATATTAATTGTAATTACAATACATTTTTCAACCTTTTTATGTTAAAGATGAGTCTATCTAGTTTTAAATTTAGTCTCAGAAATCAATTTTCGACTTATAACGAAATGTGTAGACTTTTTCGAGTTAACGTATATAATATTCAATATTTTTATGAACTCTTTCTTTTTGTGTTGGCTTTGTCTTTCTATTTGATTCAAGATAGATGAAATTTGTTAGGATTTGGATTAGTTCTGCATGGTATTTATCCTTCTTCTGTTGTGAAATTTGACTTCCTTCATATTTTCTTAAATCAACGTACATAGAAATGAAATATTTACTAGACGTATTGCCTTAGATCATATTGATTGTAATTACAATACATTTTTCAAACTTTTTCTGTTAAAGATGAGTTTATCTAGTTTACAATTTAGTCTCAGAAATAAATTTCCGACTTATAACGAAGTGTGTAGACTTTTTTGAGTTAACGTATATAAAATTCAA
>NW_020627397.1:0-759 GCF_003573695.1 Papaver somniferum | reverse complement strand
AAAAAAAAAAAAAAAAAAAAAAAAAAAAAATCGATGTATATATTCAGAAAAAAAAGAGAAAAAAATATCAGAAAAATACCAAAAAAATCAAGTATTTGTTCAATTTCATCCTCTCTTGTTCCAAAAATAAAAGAGAGAATAGTCAATGTAAATAAGAGTCATGTAATTTGTCATCTTTTGTTTTTTTTTGTAATAAGCAAGGAGGGTGTATGCCATTGATGTACAACGCGAGAATTGTGAAATACCTCCAACTCATTCACAATTCTCGTAAAGTCCGGACAGCTAGCTAGATTTCGACCTCAGTTCTTAGCCTGAGAAACTATCTCTTGGTGATTAGTAGTCATAACTTCAGATCTTTCTTTACACATGTGTAGATACACTTTACACTCTTATCACATGTCCTTATTTGTTATCAGTGCTAGGATTGTGCCTTCGATAGCTAGATTGACATCTCCATTTTGCTGTGAGCTTAACTGTTTTGCACATGTCACATTTGATGGAATATGAGCTTATATTTTGTCCTTAGGTTTTGTAGGCACACCTCTGGTAAACCTTCACGAGACTTCAACTCGTCCACTAGGGACACTTAGTGGTTTAAAAGGCTTAGTGCATACGCTAAATGCATTCGAGAAACCAGCGACAGTGGTATAGTTAGGATTTCCTTAGTTTTGTTTTACTTGAGGACAAGTAAAATTCAGGTTTGGGGGTATTTGATGAGTGCCAAATATTGTATATATTTATCCCTTTTTGTTGGCATTT
>NW_020627396.1:0-448 GCF_003573695.1 Papaver somniferum | reverse complement strand
TGTAATTTAGTTGTTTTTTAGGCTTGTAGTTTCTTTTAAACTAAAATTTGGGCTTCAAAACCCAACCAAAAAAAAAAAAAAAATTTACTTGCTCCCAAATTCTAAAACCAAATTTTATTTTGCTCTCACATTAACAACCAAATTTTTCTTCTTTCTCCTTACCCCATTAAAAACCAAATGTTTTTCTCCCATAAAAACCAAAGTTTTCCAAATGTTTCCCTAAAAACCAAAATTTTCCCAAAAATCCAAACCCATTAAAAACCAAATTTTGGGCTTTGTAACATAGTTACTTAGCTTTTGAGCCAATCATGTCTAGATTTTGGCCTGCTTCGGGGAGTGGAAACAAAACACTTAGAGAACTTGCTTACGGGCCAAATTCACATTGTGATCCTCCCCCATTCCATGATGTCAATAGTTATAGGAATTATTATGGACATTTTCAAAGTCC
>NW_020627395.1:0-350 GCF_003573695.1 Papaver somniferum | reverse complement strand
TGTCTTTATTTGTTATCAGTGCTAGGATTGTGCCTTCGATAGCTAGATTGACATCTCCATTTTGCTGTGAGCTTAACTGTTTTGCACATGTCACATTTGATGGAATATGAGCTTATATTTTGACCTTGAATTTTGTAGGCACACCTCTGGTAAACCTTCACGAGACTTCAACTCGTCCACTAGGGACACTTAGTGGTTTAAAAGGCTTAGTGCATACGCTAAATGCATTCGAGAAACCAGCGACAGTGGTATAGTTAGGATTTCCTTAGTTTTGTTTTACTTGAGGACAAGTAAAATTCAGGTTTGGGGGTATTTGATGAGTGCCAAATATTGTATATATTTATCCCTTT
>NW_020627394.1:0-3894 GCF_003573695.1 Papaver somniferum | reverse complement strand
AATCCTAATTCAATTCTCCAAAATGGTGAACATACACACTTATAACTTATAAGTATTCGACAACGGAGATAATCATTAATCAATCGCTTATTTTCACGAATTTTTGGACGAAGAAGATAAAAGGCTAAGTTAATGAGGGCAAAGCTGGTGTTTTCTAAATATTTATCGATTCTCCTGGAATATTTCTTTGACCAAACATTGACCATAATTTAGATAAATTTTTTTCCCTCCTCAAATCCATTTTTCCCTCCTAATAACAGGACTCGAAGATAAATGGTGTTGTCTGTGTTTGATGTCGTGGTTGGCTCGACTCCATGAGCTACAAGTGCGATAACCGAGAAGTCGCATAATACTCCACGGTATTATTGGAATATTGGAGAAGTCGATGCGAACACTTATTTTTCTAACAGATGATTGGTTAATTAAGAGGACCACAAAGGCATATGCGATTCTTGTTGAAGTTGGGTTTCGGTGCATAGCTAGTAAAATGTATTTCGAGCTAGTACAGAGAGTCGATATAAATATTCTATTTATTGGGGAGTCTTCGGGAGGGTTTCAGAGATGGTTTTAAATTGTTTGTTTTATCTTGAGTATTTTGTTTAGTTAAAAGGGGAAATGACTTTTAGTAATCTTTATTTTATTTTCTGTACGATAATTTTACTTAGTGTCACTTTCTCTTTTTATTTTTTTTACTATTTTTTGACCCACTGGGATAAGCTATCGAGATTATAAGCGTGTGAGAACTTACTTTTAGTTGGGGTCTGACCCAATTTACTATTTTTTTCTTCAGGAAATTAAGATCGTGGAGCAGCTTAACTTTTAGACTATATTTTCATTATGGATAGCTACATTCTTCGTTTTTTTTTCTCTAAGGTGTTTAGCAAGACCAATTTTGTTTAATTATTAAGAATAGACTTTCATTTATTATCGCAGATTCTATATACTTATTTTTGGATCGGCCTCTGTGTCGAAGATTGTTCTAAATCTAGAGTTTTGATTAAACTTTACAACTTCTTTATCAGCTTCATAAATAAAATTCATTTATTTTTCGGGTTATTGCTAATGTGCTCCATACAATAGTCTGATTTCCATTTGTTGGCTTGACGGTTAAAGTGTGTAAAATGGTCCATGAGTATGCCACACTTTGGATTTTAGGGAGGCCGACCTAGAATCCGAAGTAGGGCGTGACAAAAAATGACGCTTTTGATCCAACATTTCCTCTAGTCTCGGAAGAAAAGTTCGATGAAGTTTTCTTGTTCATTGGATCAACAAGACAGTCATTGGTCCGTATAACACAATTGTTTTTACAATTGTAGAAAGCCTTTGTGTTATCTTTACAGGCAAGACTTGGCTCATCACATCACTTTTCTTGCCTGAGAGTTGGATAATTAAGACCAGTAATACGAGAAATTGGTTTGATTACTTCGTTAGACATCCAGATAAGAATGTTATGAAGTTTTATATTCCGCAAACGAAAATGACATCTTCTCTCAAGATGGCCTTTGTTTCCGTAGTAATAACATCTGCAATGAGAGTTATTAACTTTTCTCATATGACTAGTTTTAGGAGAGAGACTACCTTGGTTTGCTAAAACTTATGTTGGCAAAGGTAAAGTTTCACTTTTTCCATCAGTGGAACTCTTATGCTGGAGGTTGTCATTAGCACAGATAAAATTGACCACACCACAGCTTGGAGCGTTTATTCCTTTCTAGCCCAAACCTCGTGTATCACGATGTTTCTTGCATGCTCCTAGCATAGTGGATAATTTCGTCGAGCTAGCGTTGAAATTTTTCAAGTTCTCCTCCAGTGATTTGACCTTATCAAGAGCAGTTTTTAGGTCAGTCTCAAATTTTTTTTCTTTAGCGAGAAAAACGATTTCTCTGTCACTAAAACAATTTTGTTGAGAGTCATATATTTCTTCAGATTCAGCAACTTCTTCTTTCAACTTAAAGAGATTTCGACGAAGATTTTCACATTCAGAATTCTTTGAACGCACATATTCCTTGTGATCTTTAAGAAGGGATTGTAAGATATTATATCCACAATCACAACCTTTAAAGAGATTTCTCAATTTCTCGTTTTCTAGACAGAGAGGAGTCAGAAACTCAGCCAAGAAAGATGTTGACTTCTTTTTCTTTATGAGATGGTCAAAGAGCTTGATGTATTGAGAGACTTCCTCATCAACGTCGTATCCATCGTCTGAATCACTTTCATCCCAAAGATCATCCAACTGTTCATCTAGGCGTGTTTCCCAGTTATACACAGTTTTTGACAATGGAGAGGATGAGAAAGATTCCTCACGAGAAGCAGAGCTTTGAACCAAGACAAAATATTTCTGAACTGGTGATGCGTTTATTGAGATAGCATTACTGTCCATAAAGCCAGATTGCTACAAACACAGACTTATGAGGTCTTAAACGTGTTTGCCTGCTCTGATATCAATTGTAAAACCGAGGGTCTAACAACCACACCCAATATTTCGTTTAGGCAATCTGTATGGACTAACTTCAATATATTTCCAAAAGAATCAACTGGACAGTCAGACTCAATCAAGGAAAATACATCCAAGAGTTATATCTCAATTTCTCAAATCAATCTGCGATCGAACAGATAGAAATATTTGAGCCGGATTAATATGAGAAATAAATTGGATGGTACCAAAGACCAATATCCAACTGTCAATCAATTTATATCAACAACCAAATGTTGGATTATCTAATTGATTGAACTACGTACAACCTGTGATATTTCAATTATATAAAAATATAATACGGAAAAGAAATAACACAGACACCAGAAATTTTGTTAACGAGAAAACCGCAAATGCAGAAAAACCCCGGGACCTAGTTCAGATTTGAACACCACAATGTATTAAGCCGCTACAGACTCTTGCTTACTATCAATTAACTTTGGACTGGAATGTAGTTGATCCCTAACGAATCTGACATTGATTAAGGTACAGTCGCGTTCCTTACGCCTCTTGAACCACTATGAATACTGCGCACTTGATTCCCTTAGCTGATCTCACCCACAACTAAGAGTTGCTACGACCCAAAGTCGAAGACTTGATAAACAAATCTATCTCACACAAAAAAGTCTATTAAATAGATAAATCTGTCTCCCACTGAAATACCTACGAGTATTTGTTCCGTCTTTTGGTAAATCAAGGTGAACATGAACCAATTGATACATCGAACTTATATTCTGAAGAAAAGCATAGTAATATCAATCACCTCACAATAATCTTAATCGTATGGAAGCGAAACAAGATATTGTAGAATCAAAAACGATGAGACGAAGATGTTTGTGAGTACTTTTTCTCTTACCTATCGGAGATTAAATCTCGAGAAAATCTTAGAGAAGATAGTACTCAACACACGATAGAACAAAGTAATATCAGAACACGCAACTACAGAGAAAATAGTTGGGTTTGGCTTCGAAATTCTAATGAAGTCTTCAAGTCGTTAAACTATAATGGTTTTAGGAAAAAACCTAGGTTAGAGGAGAATCGACTCTAGTTGCAACTAGTATCATGCAAGAGGTGTGGGGATTAGGTTTCCCATTTGGTAGAGTTCTCCCTTATATAGTCTTAAAATCAGGGTGTGCAATCAATGTTACCTTGGTACCAATGCATTCAATATTCACCGTTAGATGAAAACCTTATTAGAGTCGAGCTAATATCTTTCAAACGTTAGATCGAACTTAGATTGTTATAAACAAATGAAATGTGACTTCATTTAGGTATGAGTAATCGTACCCAAACGTGTGCACATAGTTGGCTCAATAATAGTTAACCGAAGTTAGCCATATGAACACTTTCATATCAACCTTGTTCATCTTAATCACAACTAGTTCAAATGACTCAAATGAAACTAGTTATGGAGTTGTTCAATT
>NW_020627393.1:0-280 GCF_003573695.1 Papaver somniferum | reverse complement strand
TCAAATCAGGGTTTTGCCTTAGTTACAAAGCAATCCTTATTCACCGTTAGATGAAAACCTGATTTGGATTCAAGCTAATATTTCTCAACCGTTAGATCGAAAACTTAGCTTGTCACACACACTTGGGTAGACTTTTACCGGGTTCGTGAAAATCATGCCCAAACATGTACGTGTATGTTGGTTCAACATAGTAACCCAAAAGGTTAACCATATGAGCATTTCATATTAACCTTGTTCTTCTTCACCATAACTAGTTCAATTGACTCAAATAAACTAGTTA
>NW_020627392.1:0-991 GCF_003573695.1 Papaver somniferum | reverse complement strand
TGAAATATCTGACGCAAATTGTATTTTTACGTACCTTATAAGTAAAATTGTAGACACTTTACTAGATATCGTTATCCAGTCATCCATACCAATTCAGAAGCAGAAAAGAGTCCTTTTCAGTAGAAAAGTAAATGTTTATATGTTTAAGTGCAAATAATATCTTTAATATGGTGAAATATCCGACGGAAGTTGTATTTATACGTACCTTCAAAGGAAAATTCTAGACACTTCACTAGATATCGTTATTCGGTGATCCATACCAATTCAGAAGCAAGAAAGACTCCTCTTTAGTAAAAAAAAAGTAACTGATTAAATGTTTGTGTGCAAATAATCCTAATAAATTTACAAAATTTATAAGTGCATGACTTATAGAGCTTTAGTGTCAATTCAGTATGCTTCAGTGTTGTACTAGTCTTGTTTTCTTTTATTTGTGTTGGTTAGGTTGAATAATCTAAAGAAGTGCTAGAATCGAAAAATGATTGATCTAGTGAAACCTAAATGAATCAAAATCCAAGTGAAAAATAATTAAATCTGTAAATTCTGCCTTCTATTTGGTTAAGAATTAGAGTAGGAAACCAAAGGAAAAAGAATGAGGTCATTCGGAGTTCAAATGAAGTAGTTATGATCAAAATACTAGACACTTCTCTAGATATCATTATCCAGTGGTCCATACCAATTCGGAAGCAGAAAAAACTCCCGTTCAGTAGAAAAGTAACTGTTTAAATGTTTGATATCAAATAATATCTTTAATCAGAAAAGAGTCCATTCAGTAGAAAAGTAACTGTTTATATGTTTCAGTTCAAATAATGTCTTTAATATTGTGAAATATCTGACGGAAATTGTATTTATACGTACATTCCAAGGAAAATTCTAGACACTTCACTAGATATTGTTTTATCCAGTGATCCATACCAATTAGGAAGCAGAAAAGAGTCCCTTTCAGTAGAAAAGTAACTGTTTATACGTTTAAGTTCAAATAATGTCTTTAATA
>NW_020627391.1:0-848 GCF_003573695.1 Papaver somniferum | reverse complement strand
TGTTCACTTTCATAAGATAAATGATTAGAAGCACAACTATCCTCCCATCCTTGTGATTGTTCACTTACATACCCACCATAAGGAGGTTGACATGTATGACAATATCCGTAAGGTTCCTTGGGATATTGATCATAGCCAAAAGATTGGTTTTGATTATACCCATAGGATGGTTGGTAGTTGTCATATGAATGAGATTGAAAACCATATTGATTACCACTGTTGTATTTGTAATCCTGTGCTCCGTACATGTTATTTCCGTAAGGAAACATGACGACTCACAAGAACAAAAGAGAATATCAAAACAAAAACCTAAAAATAAAAATAAGCTAAACAAATAACAAATCAATTAGCGACTGCTCCCCGGCAGCGGCGCCAAAATTTGTTTGGGCTGTCGTAAGTTCAACAAATTGATAAATATATTTCCCACTAATTAACTGGTAATATAGCGGTAGTAAGAGATCGTTCCCACAGAGAGCTGTGTAATTGATAGGTTATTTGAAATAGCAGAATAAAGTAAATAACAAAAGGGTGTTTTGGTTTTAAGATATAATTAAAAAGACAATAAGAAAAGAAAGATGATTAAGGAATCCTTCGTCGTTACCAAGCGATAACTGGATTAATATACTTATCTATCTTTCGTAAGAACCATTCATCACCAACCGTGGAATAACAGCTAGATCAGTGTTATCCCCAAAACTCCTTTTATCACTGGATACGGAAGTTCTCGCCTACCAGATTCTATTCAACGAACCACCAAGTAGTAGATCACTCAAGGTGTAATCCAATCGAACGCTTTAAGCTTTGTGAATTTAGGTTGATCCCAGTAGTTAAACTCTTAGATCAAGGTT
>NW_020627390.1:0-556 GCF_003573695.1 Papaver somniferum | reverse complement strand
TAGTTTACAATTTAGTCTCAGAAATCAATTTCCGACTTATAACGAAATGTGTAGACTTTTTTGAGTTAACGTATATAAGATTCAACAATTTTATGGACTCTTTCTTTTTGAGTTAGCTTTGTCTTTCGATTTGATTCAAGATAGATGAAATTTGTTAGAATTTGGATTAGTTCTGGCTGGTCTTTCATCCTTCTTCTATTGTGAAATTTGACTTCCTTCATAATTTCTTGAATCAACGTACATAAAAATGCAATTTTTACTAGATGTAATGCCTTAGAACATATTATTTGTGATCACAATACATTTTTCAAACTTTTTCTGTTAAAGATGAGTTTATCTAATTTACAATTTAGTCTCAGAAATAAATTTCTGACTTATAACGATGTGTGTAGACTTTTTTGAGTTAACGTATATAAAATTCAACATTTTCATGAACTCTTTCTTTTTGTGTTGGCTTTCTCTTTCTATTTGATTCCAGATAGATGAAATTTGTTAGGATTTGGATTAGTTATGTTTGGTCTTTCATCCTTCTTCTATTGTGAAAATTGACTTCCTT
>NW_020627389.1:0-397 GCF_003573695.1 Papaver somniferum | reverse complement strand
AGGAACTGTTGCCTTAGTCGTGGGAGCCACTCCAGTGACCGAGAACCGTATAATAGTGTATGAATATCCAACTGCAGGGGTCGCTTTCGATCCTCCCTTTAACACTTCACTCCCGTATCATGAACTGGTCGGTGGATTCAGCGTTCCATTGGATATGCACGCTTGTACGAGACGATATGGAAGAAGTTCGGCCATATGATCGTTGACAGGAACCCTGGGCGTGCTTATGCTTTAACCATGCAAGTAGGCGTTATCTTGCGTATCATAAGTGATATGCATACGAGACCCAGGAATACCGTGACTCCAGATATACTCTTTTATTGGGAGTTTAACTTGGAGAATTCAGAAAGACTTGGCCTCAACGTGAAATGGCTTCGTAAGCAAATAAACGTTATCA
>NW_020627388.1:0-2435 GCF_003573695.1 Papaver somniferum | reverse complement strand
TATTGATTCCTTGACAATCCTCAACCTTTTGAGCTTCCTACTTATTAGCCTTTGTGACACTGTGAGTTATTGGAGGCATGATCGGTTATTTAAGTAGGGATTGATCAGGGTTTCAGAATATATGCAGGAGATAGTTTCTCTTAAGAAGAGACAACTCTCGGACCGAAAATATCAGGAAATTCCGAAAATATCAAAAGAATATATTATATTTCCTTTGTCCGAACTTCTCATGCTGGAAGGTTTATCAAAATTCGAAAATTCTAAATAAAACCTATTTTTGGAATATCATGTTAAACATGAACAATTTTTAGACAGACATGGATTCGCAGCCATCAATACAATGTCACAAATTTTTCTGATAAACAAACACACGAAAAATTTTCTCTAGTTTTATTGTGCTTTTCTCATCCGTAATTAAGAGCACGACGGAGGATGAGAGTGCACAATTTTAATACAACTAAGTTGTATTGGAGTAAGCTCTTTCTAGCTTACAGCGAGTATCAGAAACATAGTTCATGTTTCTCTTTGGGAATTTCTTCCCAAAATATTTTCTCCCAGGATAATGATCTTTTCTAGCTCTAGAGATATGATCATGTGGAGAAGATGTACTGATGTGAGAATTTTCAGGGATAAATAAATCTCTCTTAATTCTATCAATGAGATTTTCATAAGATTTTCTCATTTTAAGAATTTCCTTATGATGCACATCAGTATGATTATCTGAAACAATTGTCGGAAATTCCTGATTGTTTCATTTGGCAGAGATTATCTCTTTCCATTTCTCCTGGAATCATTCTTCATCAAAACAAGAATTGTTTCGATATGGGTGAGGAGGAACCTTTTTCCAGAAGCAATTATCAACTCTTTCTTCTGATTCTTTTGAGTTGATTTATCGGATAGTGCTATATTTTATCTTTCTACTGAGGAATGGTCTTTCAGTTTTTTAAGACTAGAAACTTCTTTCAAAAAATTTACCATGTATTTTTAAGAAGTATAAGTTTCCTGTCAAGTGACTGAAAGTTGTATTCCTTAAGATCATGCTTACGGAATCGGTTCAAAGTTTCCTTTGGATAAGATTTCGTCTGATCATCAATAGATGTAGAAGATGGTTTCTCATCCTCTTCTGACTTGATGTAGTTGGGCAAACTACCATCATTTTTATCTGTTTCAGATGTGACTGAACCGGTTTTATCACAGTCCGTAAAAGTCGAGCAAGGACTTTTAGTTTCCTCATTATCAGAAGAAATCACAACAACATCATTAGTCAGGGTCATGGGACGTCTCTCTTTATCTTGAATAAGAGATTTACCAAGAGCTTCTAATTTTACAGTGAGATCCATATTCTCTTTGGCTAGAATATTCAGTTGAATGTCTTTATCTCTGATCTCATTCTTAAGAAGATTTGACTCTGTCTTTAATATCAACACTTTTGTAGACAGAGATTTTATAGGCTTTAGGAGTTTTACCAACTCTTTATCAGCATCTTCTTTTCCATCAGAGAATGACTCAGATGTTTCGCAACTCCTGGATCATGAGTCAACGAAGTAGTAACATCTTCAACATTTGAGTATTCATACTCTTGCATAACGTTAATTGAATCTATCCCAACTCTTTATCAGCATCTTCTTTTCCATCAGAGAATGACTCAGATGTTTCGCAACTCCTGGATCATGAGTCAACGAAGTAGTAACATCTTCAACATTTGAGTATTCATACTCTTGCATAACGTTAATTGAATCAGACATAGATTCAATTTCTTATAGGTTGGATCGCACCAAACACAAATTGTTAGATCTTTTCGTGTTTGCCTACTATGATACCAATTGAAAAGACGAGGGTACCCAAATATACCTCAATCTAAAACTTTTCCACCTATAAGTCCTTTCTCCGAAAGTGATTGTCTATAGACTGAGTCGAGACAATACAACTAATCGGTTCACACTTCATGTGATCGTCTATGGATACGAGATCGAGACAATACGACAACAAAATGACTTGTGTGATTGACTATGGATACAAAATCGAGACAATACAACAACAAAGTATATTTACTTGATAATAGGTTCGGACTTAACCAAACACAATAAGATTGCTATCAAGTAAATATGAATTAACGTTTGTGTATTTCATTTCTAATTATAATAAAAACAATTATAATTGCGGAAATAGAAAAGTAAAAGACACAACAAAATTTTGTTAACGAGGAAAGGGAAAATGCAGAAAAATCCCGGGACCTTGTCCAGAATTGAATACTCTCAGGATTAAGCCGCTATACCAAATATAAACCAACTTCGTATAGTTGAGATTAAGCAACTAAACCTATAGTTCACCTAGTTCCGTCTGTATCCCTGCGCTTCCAACTTGCAATAAGTCACGCACTTGGAACAATTCCTTTGGTTCGTATTCCAAACAGTAAAGGAACAACAAATATGTTC
>NW_020627387.1:0-478 GCF_003573695.1 Papaver somniferum | reverse complement strand
GAAGCAGGTGTTGAATTCACTCCAGAAGCTTGAACTTGGTTGGATGCAGCAGCAGCAGCAGGTAAATGTGATGCAACTGAAATAGAGAGATTTTGTGAAGACCCAACATGGTTTGATGCTCCTCTTTCGCTTTGGGACATGATTAATTTCACAAATCTGAAATTGTGAACCCTAATTTCAGAAACCCTAAATTGAAATTGAGTTTTGAAGATTGAAATTAAACTCAAAGGAAATTGAAGAAGAGAACCCTAGTTTCTAATCAGTAATCACACAGAGAAGATGATGATTTCAAAGGCAGAGAAGACGATGCTTGATTCAGCATCCGCAGTTTCTCTCTTTTTCTCTCTGAGAAGTGAGAACTTCTCTGTTGTGTCGAAACTCGAAGTGAAGAACAGAAGAATGAGCCAAACAATACATAACGTATAAAAATTTACACGTGCAGTACGCACGTTAGCGGATAACGGAACTAAACCTAACG
>NW_020627386.1:0-533 GCF_003573695.1 Papaver somniferum | reverse complement strand
AGGTTGTCAAACCAAGACAAAGCCGATCCCTTCAGACTTGATGGGAAATACCTACAGAGGACGGCGTCGTTTTGACTCCATCAGGCTAATATACGATTATAATACCGGATATGTGTCGCGGGATCACTGGATCCGTCATAGCATTCAAAAGTTGGGACAGGGCACTTTAGCGGAATGGGGGTATTTGCTAAGCGATGAGTTAGGGGCGTGGAGTTAGCCTCTTTCATCACCTCTTCAAGCCTTCCTCCGCCTTGTCTAGATTTTAACTGCCTGATCTCATCCATCATATCATCACACAGCTCTTCCATTGTGCAGTAATGTCCCACGTTCTCGTGCTCAGTTGAACGTTTCTTTCTTCGATATTCACTGTCATAATAATCTGAGTCTTCGGCGGCATAATCTGGATCAGATGGGTTGCTTCCCCTAGCGGAGTTTGCTAGGATGATTCTTCGGTCTCGATTAGGCTCTGGTGCCTTAGAATTTGCTTCGTCCAGTTGTTGGCTGGTCTTCGTTCTTTGGGCAATCCGATCTTT
>NW_020627385.1:0-330 GCF_003573695.1 Papaver somniferum | reverse complement strand
AAAAAAAAAAAAAAAAAAAAAAAATATATATATATATATATTTTCTAAAATTTTCTTTTGCTCCCAATTTTAAACCAAATTTTTACTTGCTCCCATCTTAAACCAAATTTTTATTTTTACTCCCATTTTTAAACCAAATTTTCAAAATGTCTCCCACCAAAACCAAAATTTTCCCAAAAAAAACCAAACCCTTTAAGAACCAAATTTTGGGCTTTGTAACATAGTTGCTTAGCTTTTTGAGTCAATCATGTCTGGATTTTGGTCTGCTCCTGGAGATGGAAATAAAACTCTTAGAGAACTTGCTTATGGACAAACTTCACGTTATGAACC
>NW_020627384.1:0-1284 GCF_003573695.1 Papaver somniferum | reverse complement strand
TTTTGACGAAGGTCATATTCGTAAAGTCACACTGGAAATTGTGTATCTTTGATCATTCAAGATACATAACAGGTTATGTCTTCACTTTCCACAAGAGAAACGAATTGCAGTACCATGACCTTCGTACATGACGGCAGTATCAGAGCCCCTTGCTTAAGAGCTCTCGATAGTTAGACTCAATCTTAATAAAAAGTATATCAAAGAGTTATATCTCAATTTCCCGATTCAATACTTACTCAAGCAAATATAAATTTGCGAGTCCAATTGAATACAAGAGAAATTAACTTGAACGGTACCAAATACCAATATTCAAGGATCAATCAATTTCAATCAACAGCCAAAGGTTGGATTTACCAATTGATCGATTCAACGCACAACCTGTGATATTTCAATTATATACAAAATATAATGCGTAAATAAATAACACGGACACCCGAAGTTTTGTTAACGAGGAAACCGTAAATGCAGAAAAACCCCGGGACCTAGTCCAGATTGAACACACACTGTATTAAGCCGCTACAGACACTAGCCTACTAAAAAATAACTTCGATCTGGAATGTAGTTGAACCCCAATCAATCTCACACTGATCTAAGGTACAGTTGCGCTTCTTACGTCTCTGATCCCAGCAGGATACTACGCACTTGATTCCCTTAGTTGATCTCACCCACAACTAAGAGTTGCTATGACCCAAAGTTGGAGACTTTAATAAACAATTCTGTATCACACAGAAAAGTCTACAAGAATAGATAAATCTGTCTCCCGTAAAAATAACTACGAGTTTTGTTCCGTCTTTTGATAAATCAAGGTGAATAGGAACCAATTCATATACCGGACTTATATTCCCGAAGAACAACCTAGAAATATCAATCACCTCACAATAATCTTAATCGACTAGCGAAACAAGATATTGTAGAATCACAAACGATGAGACGAATATGTTTGTGATTACTTTTCTAACTTGCCTATCGGAGAAATTAATCTCAAGCCAATCTTACGATTGCACTCAATCACGATAAAAACAACAAGATTAGATCATGCAACTACAGAGAAAATAGTTGGGTCTGGCTTCACAATCCCAATGAAATCTTCAAGTCATTAACCTACAGGGTCTCAGTAGAAACCTAAGGTTAAAGGAGAATCGACTTTAGCTTAAACAACTAGTATTACACAGGAGGTGCGGGGATTAGGTTTCCCAATTGCTAGAGTTCTCCTTTATATAGTATCCAAATGAGGGTTCGCAATCTAAGTTACCTTGGTAACAAAGCATTCAATATTCACCGTTA
>NW_020627383.1:0-373 GCF_003573695.1 Papaver somniferum | reverse complement strand
TTATCACTATGTGAATTGTGCTAGAATCAGGGTGTCTAAATATCTAGACTAAGACTCCTAATAAAAATACATATTTGCACAAGAGTCAACATTTCAAGGTAAATGAGCTCCATTTTTATGTTTTTTTATCATTTTTTTATTTTTTTTTTGGAATTTTTAAATTTTTTTTTTCAAAAAGAAGGAGTTCTTGTTTTCAATTATGGCATATTATCAAAGTATCTACTTTTCACCCCCAAACCTAAACTAAACATTTTCCTCAGTGTTTCAAAATATGAACAAAATTATAATACAACATATGAAGAGGATCATGTTGAGTAGAGAAAAAGGAAAGAGAATACCCGATTTTGGCGAAAGCAATATTAGAACTCCGTTA
>NW_020627382.1:0-608 GCF_003573695.1 Papaver somniferum | reverse complement strand
CGTTCAATATCCAAGGCATCTTTTTCGAGGATGGCCTCAAGAGTCAAGCATGAAGATTGATCTTCAGCGTTTCCATGGACTTTGCAATTTCTTACAATACCAAGAAGAACATTGACATGGTGTTTTAACTGATTTAATCTAACAGCTTGAATTCTAACAAGGTTTAGAATCAATTTACTCTCTTCAGCTGTATCCCATTCATTAGAAGAGAAGGTCTCTTTCGAAGGGTAATCAAGAACACTCATGCCATTGTTTGCATGTCTCGTCGAACAACAAGGTTTTTTTATATTCGAGATAGAATAGCTTTTCTCTTTAATAGATTTGACGAGAGGGACTCATTATTATTTGTGACGCGTTTATTAGATCAAGGAAAAATAATAATATTTGTTCAAATGAAGGGATTTTCATGAGATCAAGGAAAAATAATATAACATGATAAAATAAAAAATTAGGCATGGGACTGGCCACGACGTTACTGGTCGGCCGGTGGGCCCAGTCCCCTAGCGCCTTAGCTAATATTTTTTTCTTCCTATTTTGCATGGGTTCATCGTTCCTTCGTATTTTGGAATGCTCGTTCGTGCACTCAGGTGTTCGTTAGTGCATTATTG
>NW_020627381.1:0-2923 GCF_003573695.1 Papaver somniferum | reverse complement strand
TGTCTACATCGCAGATCTTCCATACTTCGCATAGATCTTCACATTTTACTCGTGATTATGCTGACTTCATCTGATACGTCATTTTGACTTAACTGTGCACGATCATATTCACTCTCATTATATCTTCTTTTCTTCGCATAACTTGTATGTGCGATACTTTATTCCTACATTTTTCTAACCGGTCATGTTTCTAACCGGTCATCTTCTTCTTATTATTTATTCTTCTGAGAAAGATAATTTCTTTTCTTTTCTTCTTTACTCTCTCTTTCTTCCTGAAATTATCTTCTCTCTTTTTACTTTTTTACCTGTTGCTGCTTGTTTGTTTGATCACAATCATCATCTGCTGCTACTGCTGTTATTATCATCTTCTATTTCCATGAATACTAACTCACAGTATGTTTATTTTCCCTAAATCATCCTTTTTTCTTCAAATTTTATTCTTTGATTTGTTATTAACCTAATTCCCATATTGTTTGTAGATCAATGTCTTCTTCTAGCGGTATGAAGATAACATTAATAACCCTAGATCTTCTTCTGACAAATATATGGAAACTCAAAAGAGGAAACCGTCGCAGAACAAAGAAGTAAGAAATATCTCATTTTTCTTTTAACAATATTGTTGCCCTTATTTCTTATCTTCATTGTTATTCGCAGGGTTTCAATCAAGTGAAGAAATCTCGCAATCCTGTAGCGCTTACTTCTAATATCTCCATGCCCCAGTTTGGATCAGTGAAAATGACTTCCCCATCACCTTCTGCAGTACCAACTCAAGTTAATACCAATCCTCCTATCCAACCTAAAATAGCCGCAACCTCTTTAAAAGTTCAAACTCCTTTTAAAGAAATTTCTCCTTCTAAGGATAAAATTGTGGTTAATCTTGAAGTAAGTGATTTTACTCCTCCTTCCTCTACGATCTTATCAAATGTAAATGTGGTTCAGTCACCCTTCGCACATACTTCCCCATCTGCGAATGTTGAGACTATCAAAGAAAATATTTCTTTAACTTTCACTGCTCCCTCTTCTTCTTCGGATTCTTCTATCTTGCTGAAACCTTTTTCTCTTTATGAGAAAATGTTAGAAAATGTAAATCTAGTTTCTCGAGATTTGTCCGAAATTCTCAATGCTACTCATTCATCCACCAATGATCCTTATAAGCTTCAACTTTGTTCTGTTTTGAACAAATTACTGTGTGAATTCCTTCTGATAAAGCCGCGAGAGAAGAGATCTACTCTCAGTTTGATCCAAACATTCATATTGCTCTAGATGTTATGGTAAATATCTTCCATATATTTTTCTTAACATTTTTCATATTTCGCATACTCATTATTACTTGTCTTCTTATTAGGAATCTCATCGTCGACTAGTTCTTGCTGAAGAACGCTTTGAATCTAGCTGTTCTCGGTTAGAACTTTCGCATCAAAATGCTTCCTTAGAGAAGGAAGTTTGTAGGTTAAAGGGAGAACTTGAAGTCGCAAACTTTGATTCTGAACAGCTGCAAGATCAAATTAAAAAACTTAGAGGTAATTACTTCTTTACTTTTCTTAATCTGTTCCATTAACGCGCTTCTTCGCTTATCTTTATTTTCTTAAATCTTTTATGTATCTATTAAGATTTAGACTGAAAGTGAATTTCTGAGAGATTTCATTTTTCGATTTTTTGCTGAAGACACCCGTGCGAACAATGAAGAGTTGCAGGCTCAAATAAATCAATTAAAGAGTCAGCAGTCATATTCTGTTGACCATATAGATAATTTAACCCAAGAGAATATTCATCTGAATCAGGAAAATGAATCATTAAATTCGCAGATCTGTCACTTATATAATTCACTTTATAACGCTAACCTAATACATCAATCTTTATCAGAAGAAAATCTCCTTCTTTCTGAAAAAAGCGCTCCTTTTTGTCTAAGGAAACAATGTTTTCGCACCAGTATTCAATTCTTCAGAAAATTTGTGATGACCGTGAACGAGCTTTCCATTCATCCAAACCTCAGTATGAAGCATCTCTTAAGGACTTAAGCATCCAGAACCAAAAGATTGTTCAAAGCAAGATAAACCTAACTGTAAAGACTAATCAACTTCAGGAACAATATAACCAATTAAAAGAGTCTCAAACTCTTCTTAAGAAAAAGTATCATTTTCTTTCTGTTGATGCGAAGAAGATTCGATCCCGTCTTGCTGGTTCAATTGGTGATGATTTTGATACGGTTATGAATAATATGAAGAACAATACTTTTGCTTTTTCTCAATCTCTCATTTCCCAGAAATAAGGTAGTCACTTAAAGTTGACTGCCCTAATTCCAGTGTATTATTACTTCTTTTTCCTTTCGAAATTTAATTGTATAAGTTTTGATGTTATTTTCGCAGAATCTAAGAAGTCGCATATGACCACTATCTCTCAATTGAAGTATGATATGGCTAAGATGCGGAAGGATCGCGCGAAACTTAAAGTTTTACTTACTTCTTCTCGAGATCGTGCGCGAAGAAGGATTTCACATTTACAAAATTTTCTGGAAATCAATGCTAGGAACCTCGAGAAGGGAGCTTTTCTCAAGGCTCATCTTGGTGCTCAAGTTCGAGTTAATGAGATTCTTTAAAGTAATTCTCTTCCCACAGTAACTGTTCCTCCCCTTAATATAGGTGAAGATAAAGAATATCCAGAATCAGATAGTGATTATGAATTCGTCAGCGAAGAAGAAAAAGATTCTGGAGAGGAAACTGAAACGCCCCATTCAAGAAATTCTCCTGAGAAGGAAAAACTTGGTGGAGTAAATCCTGATAGTACAACCAATGCTGAAACTTCTATCCCGGATTCTACCCAGAGAGTGGATGTTGAAGCTCCTACAGTTTATCAAGAAGATCCTTCGGGTAGGGGTGTAAATAATACCCGAAAATACTCGGTCTGCCTGTACCCGTCTGACCCC
>NW_020627380.1:0-940 GCF_003573695.1 Papaver somniferum | reverse complement strand
TGAGGCGAGGCGAAGCCGAGCCACACCAAATCAAATCGGGACGGGGCGAGGCGAAGCCGAGCTTTACCGAATCAAAAATATGGTTAAAAGAAAAAGATGCCCAATGCGTAGCAGACATGAACCAAATTATAGGTGGATGGTTTTTGGGTCCTCCCGGTGCGTAGCACGGGCACAAAATCTACTTTGTTTCTTATAATGCTCACGGAAGACTTCAATCAAGTCAGACAAGCAAGAGCGAGTCACAAGAGTATGGCTCTCTTATTCTATGAGAAAACAGATGAAGAAATTGTGCTGCTGTTGATCATGGTACTGAATTGAGAAGATAAACAAGCTTTAAAGAGTTTTACTTAGAGTTTGAGCATTGTAAACATGGGAATTTGACCGAACCCGAGGACGGTAATAGGAACCCCGAGTGTTAACCGAGGTTACCATTAACAATGCCGGCGTCACTATTACCGATGGCACGACATAGACGAGTTGTCTCAAGGACCGGGGTGCCTCGAAGGAAATAACTAGTGGGTGCCCAAGTAACCCAGCTGTAATAGTACGTACGGTTGGTAATAGAAGACTTACTAAGAAAGGTTGTCGAGTACACGTGTACGACATTTAGATGTAAGGCTCTGCCTATGAGGTGGTGGTGCTCTTGATGGAGGTGGTTTAAAAGATCAAGGTCTGGTGTCTACTGGTGGTGGAGGCGACCGAGGTGAAGGCTGAAGAGAAAATGAAGAGTGAGAGGAAGAGAAACGAAGAAGAGAAAATACCGAAGAGATTAGGGTTTCAAAATATATATGGTGGAGGCTTTAATCTAGACGGCTAGGATTAATCAGGATAAAAACTAATCGACGGTCCCTATTAATCAGTTGTTAGGTGCGGTTAGTGTGCGGTTATGGGTGGAACCGTTCACCGAACCGTAGATCTAACGGTTATTAAAATGAAAACC
>NW_020627379.1:0-1244 GCF_003573695.1 Papaver somniferum | reverse complement strand
TTTTCAAGGATTATGTCTATTGTATGTCATTGTGCAAATGGTGATGGAAAATAGAATGAGTCCTTGCTTATTCCACGGTATTAGGTCGATCTCCGATCCACAATTTTGTGTATATACTGTGTTGTTCCATAAGGTGTCTTATGTTGAGCTCTATCGACTGAGTTATTGTTTTGGCTTAGTTGTTGCTCCGTGAGGTACTTTATGTCGAGCTTATTCAACTAAATTAATCATCTTGTTTGGTTATTTAGTTGTTGCTCCGTAAGTTTTCATATGTCGAGCATGATCAATTAAATTGATTACTTTTTGTAATTAGTTTGGTTGTGTATTCCAATTAGACTAATTATGGTATCTCTTGTGATCAATCTAATTGAGTGTTTTTTGAGTCTCCATCAATTCATTTATGTTGATCATTTCCGATTAAATTAATCACGGGATCTCTTGTGGTTAATTTAATTGAGTATTTTGGATTCAAATTCATACTTGTATAAGATTTGTTATGTCCAAAGAAATCCTTCTTTTCTTTCGAAATTAAGGTCGCTCTTGTTGTTCTTTCGGGAATGACATATTATGGAGGAGAGTTCTTAAGTGAACTTGTGCTTAATTGTCAAATCTTTGTGGGGATTATAGGGGTTATCTTGTATCTTAAACTCCTTGATGAATGCATTTAGCTTCGGCTTTATGATTGCATCTAAATAAGATGATATGTGCTTTCTTTTGGTCATGAAATGTCTCTTTCGGAAATTTCCTTAGAATCCCGTTCTTGTACCTTTGCCAATTTTATTGACAAAAAGGGGGAGAATTAATATGTAGTTCACACTACAAATACATATGGTTTTCAGATCATTATGTAAGGGGGATCGGTTTCCATGTGAGATGGAGTATTGACTAAGGGGGAGTAATACATATCACCACAGTATTGTTGTTGAAGTTGTGATACAATTGAACTTTGACGTTGTATAATGATATTATGACACTGTATAACAATGGTCGAGAATTATGTTTTCTCATTGTTATAGCTACGTATTTTCAACAACGATGATGCTGAACTTACAACCTTTGGTATCATTAGAGTACTTGGAAGTGACGAAGATTTCGAGTAATGTTGAAGATTAGACATGTGGAATAGGAGATACAAAGGTTAATTTATTTATTTTTTGTATTCCATATGTATTGATAGTTTTTCCACTAAAATTGACAAAGGGGGAGATTGTTAGAGCATTGCTCGGTTGAACTCGCATGCGTTG
>NW_020627378.1:0-372 GCF_003573695.1 Papaver somniferum | reverse complement strand
TTAAACACCTTAATTTCGTCAAGTTCGGGAAAGAAACTGGCTCCGAGGTCGAAACCTGGCCAGGAGCGGACTCTTATAAGTCTGAAACTTGGTAAGAACGATGAATATCTAACTTTTTACAGGTAAGATTCCCTTGGAATATCCTCCAAAAACCCTTAAACACACACAATTTGGTCAAGTTCGGGAAAGAAACTGGCTCCGAGGTCGAAACATGGCCAAAAGCGGACTCTTATAAGTCCGAAACGTGGTAAGAACGATGAATATCAAACCTTTTACAGGTAAGATTCCTTGGAATATTCTCCAAAAATCTTAAACACACACAGTTTCGTCAAGTTCGGGAAAGAAACTGGCTTTGAGGTCGAAACATGGTTA
>NW_020627377.1:0-451 GCF_003573695.1 Papaver somniferum | reverse complement strand
CGTAACTTAGCTACCGGATTTTAAGTTGTTTTTAGTTTCCAAACTCAACAGAATTTTTCGGGTGAAAAAGTTCCGCCAGTACGCGTACCTAAGGTGTCTGGTTTTTGAGTTCGTAAACTTCAAACTCAACAGAATTTCACGGACATGAATTTCCGCCAGCGCGTACGGGTACGCGTACCCAACCTGTCTCCTTCACCAATACCGCATGCACACATATGCATACACTTGGTTTCCGACACATGGATTTATACACTAATGTGCGAACACACGATATGCTTACATCCATAGGTGGTTACATATTCTCAACTCTATATTTCAATCGTTGAAACATTCTTCTATAATGTTATAACAGTCGTTAGACATAAAGAATCGACTATCGTCATCAAAGCTATTTTCAAGATTGAAACGTCATCATGACTTTCGTCATGGGTAAAGATGAAGATGGTTAAAG
>NW_020627376.1:0-497 GCF_003573695.1 Papaver somniferum | reverse complement strand
TATAGTATATATATTTTATATAAAGATATTAACTAGCCGTGCAAACCCATTTCCAAATTTCTTTTTTGTTGATTTATGCCCAATGAACTCAGATTGGGGTGCTTGTCCTTATCGATTTCAATTAGGTTGGCTTGAGAATACCAACTTAACTCCATTAATGAAAGAGTTGTGGAAATATTTCTCTTTCGTAAATATGGAGGGGCGTATTTTCAAAAAAGATAAAGGCTTTAAAGAAAAAATTAAAAGTGTGGAATAGAGAATGTAGGTCTTTGGGAACATTGACAGGGCAATGGACATTGCACTTATGAAGGAACCAGGCGATAGGTGCGGAGTTTGAATAAGATATGGTTAAGACAGATAAATTAGAATTTGATATACCTCATCGTCGTCAAAACATAATGATGTGCGGAAAAAGTTAAGAATTAAATACTTTCAATTTGGAGATAGAAACACAAAACATTTTCATCGAGGAGTGAAAGATCATAGAGATTTGAATC
>NW_020627375.1:0-2721 GCF_003573695.1 Papaver somniferum | reverse complement strand
CTTGCAGTTAGGATGTCGAACTGGTATTATAATAGCCAATACAATGAGTATCCGACTGAGCAGCTTGGACATTATCCTTTTTATGACCATAGTGTGAATAGTGATTGGGAACGCGAAACTTTTGAAGGTTATGGTCCATACCATTGTGAGCCCAATTACTATCCACATACCCACAGGTCATACGAGCAAAAAAATCCTTCTATTTCTCTAGAAGAGTCTCTTAGGAGTTTCAATGAGTCAACACGGAAGTTATTTATGAAAGAGAATTATAATATTCTCCTCCCAGAAGAGTCCGTAGAGCGGTCAACTAAGTTGTCTCTAGAAGAGACCCTCAAGCAATTTACTGAGAGTACAAATAGGATTGTGGAAAAACTTGCTCAGAATAGTCTTAAATTCCAGTATAGTATTCCCAATACCACCCTTGAAAATAAGGATAGTTTTTATTCACATAATCGAGATGACGAGGTTATAATTGGTAACACTACCTGTTTTGATGAGGTTCGATCTTTTTCATGTTATTATAAAGATGATTATGATGAGTATAGTATTGATGAAGAACATGAAATATGTAGGCATAGTGATCAGGAATCTGTTACTCCCAATGAGCTCTTTAATGATAATATTATTTCTAGTTCAAATCCAAATAATTTTAATAATTATTCACCTATTCAAAAGGACGAGGATTTGACTAGAGATACCCCCGTTTTAGACGATGTAGTTTTTCCTTTTGATTACGATGCTAATAATGGTTTAGAGGAACGAGTTTCTTCCGAGAATATTGTTTTAGAGTCTAGCGATTTAGAAACATTAGTCTTAGAAGATGATAAACTCGTAGAAATGAGTGAGGATGAACCCAACTCAGAAGAATCAATTGATCGTTTCCAGGAATCTGATGACCTAAAAATTAGGGAAGTTGTGACTAGTCTTTCTAGAGACACAGAAAACTCTAAGTTTGGGGGTGATTATCATTCTCCATGTGCTTTAACTCTTAGAAAGTTCCCTCGTGTAGGACTTGACATTTATGCCTCAACCATCTTACAGGATTATCTTCATACACATTTTACCGAACCTAATGATGTCCAGAAAGAAGCTCAGTTGTTAGAAACTCATCCTCTGGTTGATGTGGTTTACCTAGGAGATAATACCCAAATTGACTTTGTTTTCCCGCCAAAAACTTTTCTTCCAATTGTGGGAACTTATGATTTTCAGATGTGTCGGTTATTAAGTTTTGAGACTGAACCTAATTACTTTAGAAGAATAGGGTCGACGCATTTTCTTAAGGAAGACCAACTCTTTCATTGTGGTCAGCTGTGTGAGTCAAATCTGATTGACTTAGAGGATCCCCAGTTTTCAGGCTTTTGTTATGCGCTTCTAAGTTCTTACTTGAGTATTTCCAGACTCTTCATCCTGATATTCAGAATTCCTTTGAGGAAATCCAACCAATGAAAGCTTTTTATCTAGACCCTGTTATAGAACCTGAACCTGAACCACAACTAGATGTAGTTGTCTTAAACAGGAAACTAGACAAGGGTGTGCTTTATTTGCTAATTTTCTTGGGATGTTGCGATTCCTTTTACTTGTGATAGCCCTATTTGGTTTTGGTGATCCACAGTTATTCCGGCTACTGCTATATGATTCTACGAGGTGACTAATTCTTCCAATGTCTGGATGAAGACTTTAAACTTAGCACTTCTTGGGAGGTAACCCATGCTCATGCAACACGGTAATATATTTCCTTAACTCTTTTGCTTCAAGTGGTAACAATTTCTCCTTGTTCATGTTTTTAATTTTATCTTTAGAACATTGAGGACAATGTTAGATTTAAGTTTGGGGGTATGCAGAAACTTTTTAGTTGCAGTAAAAAAACAAACTCCAGAGCCTAAAAATTTATGTTTATTAAGGATGGCACTAACCAGTCTAAGTGGATGGAAGCATTTTGGTTGTAGGAGTTGAGGAACCAATCTGATTAGATGGAAACATCTAAAGAGTCTATTCATAAAAGCACAAAGCTCAGGTGTTAGAATTAAAAAAAACATGGTAGTTTCGCCATATCTTATTAAATCCTAATCCTTCTGTTTTTATTTTTTAAGTGATTTGGTGGGGCACACGATTCAAGTTGTTACCTTTGCTAGGGTGAAATAGGGTGATTGAGATACCAAAAAAAAAAGTTGAGTATTGAGACCAGACCATCAGACCAACCAGAATAAATTCAATAAAATCGACCGCTGGTGCCCTTGTATATGCCAGTTGTGTTGACCTAGAGTTAGGATTATCGACCGCTGGTCCCCTTGTATATGCCAGTTGTGTTGATATTAGTCTGACCGGTATCTCAGTACATTAGGATAAGTTCATCCTGGCAGAGGCCTTCAGACAGATATGGGAAACACCGTTCACTTTAAACCATCTATCTTTTCTCTTTATCCATCTTCTTAATCTTTCCATGTGATTGGTCAACTCCGGTTATGATGTACAGAAACTATCTGAGTAGAGCTCTGTCACTTTATATGAATTTTAGTATGCTTGAGTGCAAACTCGTGTACATCAATTGGAATTTCGCATCAGGGTACTTCCTCCTGTAGTCAATAGGTATGCCAACCAAGGAGATTATTTAGTGCCTTCCAAGGTTCTGCATAGGTAGCTAGGGTCTGGAGTAAAGGTTTTGTGGGTACACCTCTGGTAAACCCTCCCGAGATTAACTCGGTTCTATTTATTTTTAGTTTT